>NC_054468.1:160829700-161087200 GCF_017639515.1 Carcharodon carcharias | reverse complement strand
CACCAGCCTACCAACGACACCCACCAACCCATCCACTTACCAATCTATCCTCCTCACCCATCCACTGACCCACAAACTGGATGTTTAAACTTAAGATACAAAATATGGCAGTTAGTGCCATTAAAAAGGGGCCATGTCCCACCTTCCCCATACTCTAATCCACTCCAACAGAGTTTCCAAGGGGACACTGTGTTGCGCTTTTCTGTGACAGCCAAGATCAGAAGATCCCAGAAGAAACACACAGCAGCATTTCTAGTTACATCCAATTGCCACTTCCCACTCGCCAGTTCCCTCCCGCTCACTCATTCTCTCTCTGAACCTCCCATTCACAACTTCCCTCTCCTGAACCCTCACTCAGGGTTGAGAGAGGTGGACGAGAGGGAGAAAGCGAGCAAAAGACCAAGAAGGAGGGAGGAATTGGGGCAGCGTGTGGGAAGCGGCGAGCAGGAGGGTCGGGGGAGAGAAGCGGTGAGCAGGAGGGTCGGGGGAGAGAAGCGGCGAGCAGGAGGGTCAGGTAGAGGGAAGCAGCGAGCAGGAGGGTCAGGGGGAGGGAAGCGGCGAGCAGGAGGGTCGGGGGAGAGAAGCGGCGAGCAGGAGGGTCGGGGGAGGGAACATGGCGAGAGGGAGGGTCAGGGGGAGAGAAACGGTGAGCAGGAGGGTCGGGGGAGAGAAGCGGCGAGCAGGAGGGTCGGGGGGAGCGAAGCTACGAGCAGGAGGGTCGGGGGAGGGAACATGGTGAGAGGGAGGGTCAGGGGGAGAGAAGCGGTGAGCAGGAGGGTCGGGGGAGGGAAGCTGCGAGCAGGAGGGTCGGGGGAGGGAACATGGTGAGAGGTAAGGTCAGGGGGAGAGAAGCGGTGAGCAGGAGGGTCAGGGGGAGAGAAGCGGTGAGCAGGAGGGTCAGGAGGAGGGAAGCGGCGAGCAGGAGGGTCAGGGGGAGGGAAGCGGCGAGCAGGAGGGTCGGGGGAGAGAAGCGGCGAGCAGGAGGGTCAGGGGGAGGGAAGCGGCGAGCAGGAGGGTCGGGGGAGGGAAGCGGCGAGCAGGAGGGTCGGGGGAGAGAAGCGGCGAGCAGGAGGGTCAGGGGGAGAGAAGCGGCGAGCAGGAGGGTCGGGGGAGGGAAGTGGCGAGCAGGAGGGTCAGGGGGAGGGAAGCGGCGAGCAGGAGGGTCGGGGGAGGGAAGCGGCGAGCAGGAGGGTCGGGGGAGGGAACATGGTGAGAGGCAGGGTCAGGGGGAGGGAACATGGCAAGAGGGAGGGTCGAGGAGGGAAGCGGCAAGAGGGAGGGTTGGGGGAGGGAAGTGGCGAGAGGGAGTGTCAGGGGGAGGGATGCAGCAAGTGAGAGGGTTCAGGAAAGGGAAATGGTGAGGGGGTGGGGGGGTGTCAGGGAGGGAAGCGGTGAGGGTGAGGATCGGGGAGGGAAGTGGCGACAGGGAGGGAACCAGCAAGGGGGAGGGTCGAAGAGGGAAGCAGCGAGGGGGAGGGTCGGGAAAGGTGTACAAGATCTAGGCTTAATAAATAGGAGCATAGAATACAAAAGTAAGGTTGTGATAATGAGTCTTTACAAAAAAAACTTGTTCGGCCTCAAATGGAATAAACTGTCCAAGGCGCTGAGGAAGGATGAGAAGACTTCGGAGCAGTGCAGAAAAGGTTTACAAGAATGGGTCCAGATATGAGGGACTTCAGTTACATAGTCAGATTGGAGAAACTTGGACTGTACTGATTAGAGAAGGTTTAGAAGAGATTTGATAGAGAAGTTCAAAATCATGAGGGGTCTGGACAGAGTAGATAGGGAGAAACCTGTTTCCATTTGGCATATGATCAAGAGCTAGAGGACACAGATTCAGGGTGACTGGCAAAAGAACCAAAGGCAACATGAGAGAAAATATTTTTTAAGCAGTGAATAGTTACAATCTGGTATACACTGCCTGAGGGTGAGGCGGTGGAGGCAGATTGTGTTGTGACTTTCAAAAGGATATTGAATAAACACCTGAAGGAGGAAAATTGCAGGGCAATGAGGAAAGTATGGAGTAGTGAGACTAACGAAATTGCTCTTGTAGAGAGCTGGAACAGGCACGATGGGCTGAATGGCCTCCTTCTGTGCTGTAACCAATCTATGATTCTACGATTTCCTGACTCAAGTGATGAAAACTTTTGATAGTTTTAGAAACCTCTTTTAATCTCAGCTTTCTTCGATTCAATGGGTATAGTCCCAGTAACTCAAGTCTTTCCTCATAGCTATAGTTTCTTATCCTTGGCATCATCCTGGCGAATCTACATTGGGCACCATGACCAGAATTTCCTTTCAGAAAAAAGGACAGTGAGGCACATCAGTCTTAGGAATGTGACAGTGTGGATGGAGCTTTGCTATGCTTAGAGCATGGCATCATCAAGTCCTGTTTCTAACAGAATTAGTGTTAACACCATCCTTGTTCTGTCTACAGTTATCTCATTGCACATTTTTTTCTATTTGGAGTGGTAAATGTTGATAGAGTTACTCAGGCAGCTGCGAGGGAAGTGAATTATTCCAAGTGGAGACCCAGGGAGGACGTGTGACAGTCATAAACCCTAGGATGATTAAGCAATAACCATGTATATCCATTCAGATCATCTGAACTGTTGGGTTACCTGTGAAGCCAGTACCCCATTAATTAACAATTAAATCACCATTGAGATATTTCAATCGCTAGAGAAATTGGCAGAGAAAATTGATGTTCTTTTCTCATTGTTCTAAATTCATTTGTGATGCCTCAGCGATTTATTAAACTATTAACAATGGTCCTGAAATTCCTTGTTACTATTAGCACTTACACCATTATACTGTGATTGCATTAAACAAGATCGAGAAAGCTCATATTTGGCACTTTACACAGCTTGAGTACTGTTATTATGAGACATGGGCCTCGAATATCATTATTGAGGTGGGAAGGGGGAGGTCGGGAAAATTATGGGCTTGGGAAAAAGTGCCTGCAAAGGCAGGATCTTCATTGCTGGGGGGGCAGGTGCAGGCTGGAGCTGGGCTAGCTGACCTGGGAAGAAGTATAGAGGCAGCCACAGGAGCTGCTGGGTGCTGAGGCAGGCTGTTTAAAAGGCCCACTTCTGTACTAGTTAAAATAAAAACAGAAAGATCCTCCATCTCTGACATCTCTCCACACACCCCATTCATGCTCCCACCCACCCTCCATGGCCCCTCCAGCCCTCATGCCAAGTTCTGCTCTTCCATCTATCCGTCCATGTCCTCTCATGGTCCCTATGCCAAGCTCTGTCCTTCCATCCATCCCCCATGTCCCCTCATGTTCCTTTTCCCAAGCTAATGCACTTCTTGAGCCAATGCTTCCTATAGTATAAAGTGGAACGTGTTTAGCAAAAAACACCAATGAAATGAAGTCACTCATTGAGAACTTTCTCCTTTTTGAAAAAAAAGTCTGAAGTACAAACTATTAAAAGTGTCAATCATCCAGGCCCTTTGAAGTTTCAAAAACTACAAACCCTTGAAACCACTTAACTTGTGTAAACAAACATTGTGAAATTGGCAGCAGAAATCAGAGAGCCTGGGCTGCCAATCAAACAATGTGTCCTCTGAGGAGCAGGTGTTCTATTATGGGCTAATAATAGAACACCATGGGGGCATGGATGGAAGGGCAGAGCTTGGCATAGGGGACATAAGGGGACATGGGGCAGGGGGCATAGCTTGGCATAGGGGGCATGAGGGGACCTTTTAAACTTACCTGTTAAACAGTCCCCTCATGCAGACTAGAGTTCATGACTCCTCTGCAGAGCTGTAAACAATGACCCTTTAAAAACCTAGCCTGATTTCTTGAAAACTGCAGAAAAGATTCATGAGAATGGCCCCTGGGATGAGGAACTTCAGTTATGAAGAAAGATTGAAGCAGTTAAGCCTGTTTTTCTTTGAGAAAAGAAGGCTGAGAGGAAAATTAATAGAATTCAAAATCACGAGAGTTCTGAACAGAGTAGATAGGGAGAAATTGTTTCCACTTGTGAAAGGATCAAGAACGAGATGGCACAGATTTAAAATAATTGGCAAAAAAAGCAAAAGTGATTGAGGAAAAGTTTTTTTTATGGTCTGCTTGCTGACACCTGGATTGGACTGCACCTTCTGCCACCTGGAGCTCATGAGCAATTTCTATGAACGATCAATAATACCAATGAATGGTTGCCCATAGGTAATGAGTCTACTAAACCTTCACCCATCTCGCCCGCCACAAGAAAAGAACTTTTAGGTTTTTGGGACTAGAGATATGAAGTGGAAGGGCAGGTTTTTCCAGAAATTACAGTACATGTTTCTCATCCATCTCATCCCCTTGTAGTCTCTATGGTGCATCATTTTTTTTAGCAAGCTAGATTGTGTAATCCTCCTTCTTCTACTGAAAGTGACATATAAATTGAGCTCCATGACAACTCATTCTAACCTCTCTTCCTCTTTACCTCCTCTAGATTCATGTCATGAGCTGTATAAGACAAGGCAGGAGCAAGAAGAAGGTCTATCTGCAGCAAAAAGAGGGAGAAATCTGCATCCAACCCTATTAATTTATCAGAGCATTTGCCATCATTCACTCTTTCTCATTCAAGTACCAGTCCAAGAATTTTGTACTCCAGTAGGGGGAAATTAGATAGTGAAACAGATTTGATTGCACAGGGTGAATATGAAAGAATGATGGGGCAGGAAGATCTGAGTTTGGTAATTGAAGAGGAAAACAATGCTGAAAAGACACGATATCCCTTGATTGAGCAGAACAAGCTTTTAAAAGGAGGATTTTCACTAGATATTAATCTATCCGAGGTGGTGAGGATAACCTTGAAGAATGTCTGGCAGATGAGGAAATTGGAAGAGTCCACAAATTGCAGGTGATATATGGTGATAGATGGGCTTCATAGCAGTGCATTGAGTGTATGGCTCCAGGGCAATTTATGGCAATGCAAAACATGGCACATCTGCTCAGACTGTTGCCATAGATGGGTTTGAGTGAGACTGTCTTTTTCACCCTCGAGCATCATCGCTCAGGACATTGACCATTATGTTTGACTTTCTGCAGATCGATGGCCATGGAAAAAGACTGCAGCAATTTTTCCTCAAAGCTACACATATGCACAGCCACACACCAACCCAGAAGTCACCACATTGGCCAGTCACAAGTTGGCCCCTTTAAGATACCGCACATGTCTGGATCCGCAAAAACATTTAAAGGTACTGTGCACTTAAATGAACAGTACTAGTGACATGGCAGCAATGCAGTTGCCATCTCTCAGAATAGCAGTGTCTGTGCTTCCTCCAGCCAGCCCCTCAGATGCTAGCATGTCTGGCAGAAAGGAGATAAAGCCAGATTGACCATGTAACAACACAAAGATATGGTCCAGCACTATGTTCATCTCAGGACATAGCTGCTATGAGATAATCAAGAGGCTTATTTAGACTGAGGAAGTTGTGGGGAAAAAAAGCAGTAAAAACTGGGAAATAAGAGTACTGGTCCGAATTGGCATTCCATTTTAAGGTATACAAGACCAGTTCGGGCCAGTACCCTTATTTAGCAATTTTTACTGTTTTTCCCTTCTGGCAGATTTGTTAAAGGCAAATCACATTTCACTAATATGATTGCTTTTTTTTGGAGGGATGATTAGGCTAATACAGTTTGTGTGCTGTGCACAGACTTCCAAAAGGCCTTTGATAAAGTGCCACAAAGCCAGCTTGCCAGCAAAGTTAAAGCCGATGGAATAAAAGGAAAAGTGATAGCATGGATACAAAGTTGGCTGAGTGAGAGAAGACGGAGAGTAGTGGTGAAAAGTTGTTTTTCAGACTGGAGGAAGTTTATTCAGTGGAGTTCCATGAAGATTGGGACCAGGACCACTACTTTTTTTTTGATCAAATTGAATGACTTGGAATTGGCTGTACAGTGCATAATTTCAAAATTTGCAGATGCTACAAAACCTGGAAGTGCCAGTAATAGGCTTCAAGTGGACGTTGACAGGCTGGTGGAATGGGTGGACATATGGCAGATGAAATTTAATGCAGAGAAGTGTGAAGTGGCACAGTTTAGTAGGAAGAATGAGGAGGGGCAATATAAAATAAAGGGTACAACTCTAAAGAAGATGTGAAAACAGAGAAATCTGAGGTATATTTACACAAATCATTCAAGGTGGCAGGGCAGGTTGAGAAAGTGGTTGAAAAAGCATACAGGATCCTGAGCATTATAAATAAAGGCATACAATGCAAAAGCAAGGAAGTTATGATAAATCTTTATAAAACACTGAGTTCGGCTATAATTGGAGTGCTGTGTTCAGTTTTGGCCACCGCACTTTAGGGAGAGTGTGAAGGCCTTGGAGATGGTTCATGTTGTAAGGGTGGCCAAGCTGTATCATTAGTAATAGAGTTGAACTGCAGATACTTCTTGGGTGGAAACATTAAGTTTATTTACAACATGCTCAGCAGCAACTACACATGTGCTTTCAACTCCAACTCCATCTCTACACTGTCTGCTGAGGTAGCCCATGCTACTCTCCTATTGGTTATTACAGATCACGTGATCTTCCCTAAAAAAGCATTATTATTAAAGGCTCATTACACATTAAATAAAACCATAATTACTACATTCCTCCCCCTTCAACTCAGCTATACGTATTATATTTACAAGTACATATTTTTCAAGACAACAAAATATTTACACTGAATAAAGAATTTACAAGTTCAGTCTTTCAGGTGGTTTCCTGGTACGTGTGGAACGTCGCAGCTCCACAACTTCAGATTGGACATCAGGTGCTTCAGAGGGCACTTGCAGTTCTGTATCCTCAACTCTTACAGGAACATCAGACATGTCAGTCTGGGGTTGAGTATCCTCAACAGGAAACGCAGACCAGGTCATGGTCACTGGTGGAACCATATTGTGTTGATTTGTCTCTCTCTTCCTTAAATAGTCCACATGCTTACGGATGATCCAGCCTTCCACTTCCATGTGGTAAGATAGAGGTCCAGTCACCGCACTTATTTCACCCAGTAACCACTTTGGTCCTTCTCCGAAGTTTTTCACATATACCGACTCACAGGGTAAATTTTCTCTTGAAACAGTACCCATGACTATGCCAGTCATGTCTAGTTTTCTAGCTTCCCTGACTCCTTTCCACCTTCCCCTCTAAAATTCGGCATTATTAAACTCAATCTCGTCATGAAACGGCGTTTCAACAATAACTCTGCAGGTGTGACAACTGTTGTTGTGTGAGGGATAGTCCTGTAATGAAAAAGAAAGCGTGCTAGCTTGGTTGCCAAGGAATCGCTAGTTAGCTTTCTCATGTCTGCTTTGAACGTTTGAACCGCTCTTTCGGCCAGTCTGTTTAGGAAGAGTGGTACGGTGCAGCTTTTACATGGGTGATACCATTGAGGCTGATAAACCGTTGAAATTCAGCATTTGTAAATGCCATGCCGTTATTGGAAGCAACTACTTCTGGTAGACCTTGGATGACAAAACTCTGATGTAGGTTCTCAATTGTAACGCCCAACGTCGGTGACTTCACCTCATATATGTCCAACCATTTTGAATGGACGTCAACAATGAGCAGAGACACTGTTTCCAAGAAACGGTCCAATGCAGTCAGTGTGCAACCGTACCCAGGGTCCACCTGGCCACTCCCATGGGTGTAATGGAGCTGTCACTGGCAACTTTTGCAGCTGCTGATATTGCACACAATTCTTTACCATACTCTCTATTTCACCATCCATCCCTGGCCACCATAAATAGCTGTGTGCTATGGTCTTCATTTGCGAAATTCCTGGATGGGAACTGTGTAGTTCAATTAAAAGTGGCTCCCTCTCTTTGGAGGAACTATCATTTGTGCACCCCACAATAGGATACCATTCTGGTTGGTTATTTCATGTCTTCAGTTGAAGTACCGCTTCATTTCATCAGGTACGGGCTCCTGTGACCAACCATGTTCTCGTAATCGAGATAGGACTGGGTCCCAACTTGTCTAGTCCCTGATCTGTTGAGCACATACCAACAAGGAATCTAAGAAATTTAACAGTAAAACAAGTTCCTATGGAATTGGGATGTGCTCATCATTTTCTTGTAAAGGCAAATGACTAAGGGCATTAGCGTTTGCGATTTGATTGTCAGGCCTATGTACGAAAGTGTATTCGTAGGCTGGCGGAATTAAGGCCCTATTAGTATTTCTGTATCGTTTTTCTATGTGCTTCCTGCTTTCTAGCACAGATTTTAATCTCGGCTTTCTTTTTGACTTCTTTATTGGCCAGGCTTCTCTCAGATGTAAGCTCAACTTGTCTGAGTTCAATGGCTGAGTCTCCCAAAATTTTATTATCTGTCTGCTTCTTGGAAAATTCTGCGACTTTTGCTTCCAAAGCCTCTTTGGCTTCATTAAGCTGATTCTTCAGCTCTTCTGTCTCTTTTTTGTATTTGTTTGCTGCCTCCTGGAAAATTGAACATTGTTGTGTCTTCTCTGCCAACTTATTCTTCAGTTTGTTCAGAGAAGTGTTGAATTCTTTCTGTTTCTCTTCATACTTTTCTAGAGGTACAAGCTTTGACCTGAGGGAATCTTGTATTGTGTGAAGGTCTTTCAACAGGTTTTCTTTTTCCTGCTCTTGAACTCTGCCATCAAGCAGGGTCTCTTCAAGTTTCTTTTGCTCTTCTTCCAGATTTTGGCTTAAGACAGCCTGCATTTCTTCAGGTTGTTGAGTCCTTATATACTCCTTTTTCAAAATAGGAACATTTCCAACTTCCTTTTGGAATCTCAGTGGCCAATCAAGGTCGATTTCCCTTAGCCAATTTCGCCCTAGAAGGCTTGGTCCTCTGCCTTTCAATACCAACACTGGTAGCTTTGCTGATTGGCTTCCATTATAGACAGTTATTTTGCTTATGCGTTTTATCTGAATGTCTTCACCCATGTGTGTTTTTTAGCTTTCAGCTGTTTGTTCTAAACTTAATTGATGTTCACCATTATTCAAATATCTGAAGGCATGTTCCCCAATTACTGTAGTGGAAGCTCCCATATCCACTTCCATTCTAATAAGTTTGCCATTGACTTAAACTGTGACAAATATTGGTTCTGTCTTTCCAACTTTCAGATTAAACAATGATGAAATGTCAGAATTTGTTGTTTCAAGCACTTCTACATTGTACATTTCATTGGGCTTCTTCTTTTGTTTACAAGCCTGCTTTAATCTTTCCTTGCACTGCCCCATTATAAGTCCATTTCAGTGACAATAGTAGCATTTGATTTTTTTAAACTGCCAATTGCTAAAAGACTGATTGTTTCCACCTCTATTAAAATTATTCTTTGATCTTGTTGCTAAGTTATTTTTCTTTATTCTTCGGCACAGGGGGGCTGTTTCCTGCTTCTCGGCAGAGTCTTGCTTTTTCCTGCCACTTTCGCTTGAGGTTTCCCACCCAATGTGGAGGACGGCACCATTTTGTGCACCTCTGTATTGCTTTTGAATCTCTTACAGCACTTTCCATGGCCAGCGCTATCTCTAGCATCTTCTTGAAATCCAGATTGACTTCGGAGAATAACCTTTTCTGAACAGTGTCCTCTTTCACACCACACACTAAACGATCTCTGAGCATGTCGTTCAGAGTCATGCTGAACTCACAATGTTCCATTAGCTGCTTCAACTGTGCCATGTAGCATGTAATTGTCTCACCTGTGGCTCTATTTCACGTATTAAACCTGAACCTCTGCATGGTGACTGTGGGCTTAGGTTGAAAGCGACATTTCACGACTTCCACCAATTCATTGAATTTCCTTGAATCTGAGGCTCTGGGTGTTGTCAAACTTCGAATCAAACATAGGTTTTGCTCCCACAAGTACTCAAGGGGATGGCTTGCCTCTTCTCTTCCCCCGTAATCTCGTTCATTTGGAAAAAGAACGTGAGGTGTTCTATGTATTGAGACCAATAATCTGTGGCTGGTTCAAAAGGATCAATTCTCCCAAACTGCGGCATTTTGAGAGAGGAACTTCTTAAATTCTAACGGAACTTGCTACTTACAATCACTGGGCGAGGTACAGTGCCAAATTCTTACTAACTTGATTTCTTCAGCTCCATCCTGTTTTATCCTCAATGCCAGCTTGTTGTAAGGGTGGCCAGTTTGTGCTATTAGTAATAGAGTTGAACTGCAGACACTTCTCGGGTGGAAACATTAAGTTTATTTTACAACATACTCAGCAGCAACTACATGTGTTTTTTCAACTCCAACTCCATCTCTACATTGTCTGCTGAGGTAGCCTGCTTCAGATCTATGATTTCACTCAGAAATACAGCAGGAAGAGAAGTGGTGTTAGTAGATGCCCTATTTTGGTTGTCACCACAGGAGAAACACAAGATAGATGATCTAGGTATAAGGATCCGCAACCTCGTGAACCAAAACTGAGTCGAATAAAAGGTGAGACAAGCAAAGATGAAGATTACAGATGCTATCCCAGCAAATGATCCAGGAATAGTCTGTTAACATACAGCAAACACAGCCAGCAGTACAGCAGTACTGGTCTATCGGAGATGATATCTCACTGGAAGATAACCAGATCCAGAATAATCAGACGCAGAAAAATGCACGGAGAACTTCTGCAGAATATACATGAAGGTCATGTGGGAATGAAGAAGTGTAAGCTCAGAGCCAGATCAGCTGTGTACTGGATAGATATCTACAAACACATCAGGTGTCTACCAGCAGTACATGCCTGAAATACAGAAATACACAGCAGAAAGAGGAGGTGGTAACCACTGAAGTGCCACCCACCCCATGGCATAGTGTGGGAGCCGATTTATTCACACGCAATCAAGCATGGCATCTCACAGAGCAGATGACTAAATAAAGTAAAAAGATAAAAAGCAAAATACTGTGGATGCTGGAAATCTGAAATAAAAACAGAAATTGCTGGAAAAACTCAACAGGTTTGACAGAATCTGTGGAGAGTGAAAGAGGGTTAACGATTCAAGTCCATATGACTCTTCTTCAGAGCTGTTATCATTTGTTGCAAGGGGAATTGAATATAAAAGTAGAGAGGTTTTGCTTCAGTTGTGCAGGACACCAGTAGTCGTATTGTGTACAGCATTGGTCTCCTTATTTACAGAAGGATGTAAATGCATTAGAAGCAATTCAGAGAAGGTTTACTAAACTAATACCTGGAATGGATGTGTTGTCTTGTGAGGAAAGATTGGACAGACTAGGCTTGTATCCACAGGAGGTTAGAAGAGTAAGAGGTGGCTTGATTGAAACACATAAGATTCTGAGGATTCTTGACAGGGTGGATGTGGAGAGGATGTTTCCTCTTCTGGGAGAATCTAGAACTAGGGGTCACTGTTTAAAAATAAGGAGTCGCCCAGTTAAGATAGAGATGAGGAGAATTTTTTTTCTCTGTGTGTCATGAGTCTTTGGAACTCCATTCCTTAAAAGGTGGTGGAAGCAGAGTCTTTTGGGTGGAATCATCCCAAATTTGCACGAAGTATGGTAGTGGGGGGGAAAAGGACATTTTACCTGCTGGCAGCAATGGCGGCTTTTCACACCGTATTGTCCCAATCCTGCCTCATTAATCATGCATACCCGGGAAACATGCTGGATCGCTATGAGGTGGCCTTTTATTCGCCCACCCCACCGTCACATCAGGTCTTCAGTAAACCGGGCGCCATATTTAACCTGCAAAGAGCCAGCACTCTGCAAGGGATCGGAAGCTGCTGCAAAGTCATGGCTGCCAAAGGGAGGAAACATGCTGCCCCCAGATTTACTGACACCTTCCTCGAGCGCCTATTGGATGCATCAGAGGCCCTCTGCGAAATCCTCTACCCCCGCTCGGGATGAAGAGCAGCAAGCAAGGTGACATACTATTAGCTTTCCTAATTACATGCTGTACCTGCATATTTGCCTTTTGTGATTCATGCACTAGGACAGAGCTCTGATTCTCAGAACTCTGCAATCTATCACCATTTAGATAATAGGCTTTTTTATTCTTCCTGCCAAAATGGACAATTTCACATTTTCCCACATTATACTCCATTTGCCAGATTTATGCCCACTCACTTAACCTCTCTATGTCCCGTTGTAGCCTGCTTACATCCTCTTCACAGCTTACTTTCCTTTAAATCATCAGCAAATTTAGCAACCATACCTTCTGTCCCTTCATCCAAGTCATTTATATAAATTGTTAAAAGTTGAGGTCCCAGCACTGATCCCTGTGACACCACTTGTTACATCCCATCAACCAGAATGGCTACCCTGTTTCCTGTTAGCTAGTCAATCTTTTATCCATGCTAATATGTTACCCCCTACACTATGCGCTTTTATTTTCTGTAATAATAATAATAATAATAATAATAATTATAATGTGGCACCTTATCAAATGTCTTCTGGAAGTCTAAGAACAGTACATTCACTGGTTCCCCTTTATCTACAACACATGGGGCTCCTTCAAAGAACTC
Organism: Carcharodon carcharias; assembly: GCF_017639515.1. Taxonomy (NCBI): domain Eukaryota; kingdom Metazoa; phylum Chordata; class Chondrichthyes; order Lamniformes; family Lamnidae; genus Carcharodon; species Carcharodon carcharias. The sequence goes on along the minus strand of NC_054468.1, from coordinate 161,074,777 downwards.
CAATAAATTGGTTAAACATGATTGCTCTTTCACAAAACCATGCTGATTCTGCCTAATTGCCTTGAATTTTTCCAAGTGCCCTGCTATAACATCTTTAATAATAGTGTTAGAACCAGTGCCCTTGGTTTGTAGGGGCGAAAGGATTCGGGTTCATGCTTGTTTTGAGGTGAGCAACTTGTATGACCGAGTCAGTACAGAGCCAGAGAACATCTGGAGATTGTTATTAGAATAAACATACACTGTTTATTTACAAACTAAACTGTACAACTATACTTGTGTGCTCATTGCCTAAAACTCTGTCTTCACTCATCAGTAACTAACTCAAGAATCTGCACATAGACATAGCCTGCTTTACTCTGCTATTGGATATTAAGATCATGTGACCTTACATTACAATACTTGTCTTAAAGGTATCTAAAGATTGCTACATCCCTCCCCCTTTACTGAAAAATACATTTTACAATTATTCAACATATCAAGTTGTTTACACAGATCAATTATTTACAAAGTCAGTCTCTCTGGGGGTTTCCTTATGCGTATGGAACATCTCAGCTCAACAGCTTCTGAAGTTTGCTTTGGAGTCTCCCGAACTGAAGTTGTCTGAGCATCTGGTGCTTCAGCAGGTACCTGTAAATTTGTTTCTTTGACTCGTTCAGATACAAATACATTTGTACGTGGCTGAGTTCTCTCCACAAGAAACGTTGATTCAGTCTCAAGCACTGGTGGCATCACTTCTGGGTTTTTGGTTTTCCCACTTCGTATGTGATCCACGTCTTCTTATTGTTTCATTTCTGGCTTTCACGTGGTAGAAAAGAAGTCCCGTTACAGCACTTATTTCACCGAACATGCTGGTCCGTCTCTAAAATTTTTCACAAATACCTTCTCTCCTACATTAAGTGTTCTGCCCGAATGTGACAATCATGTCCCATTTTCTGACTTTCCTGCTTTCTCTCTACCTTCTGCCCCCAATTTTGACATGATTAGGCTCAGCCTCGACTGGAGACAACGCTTCATCAACAATTCAGCAGGTGTGACACCTGTTGTGGAGTGAGGAGTGGTTCTATAATGGAAAAGGAATCATGCTAATTTAGTCACAATCGAATCTCCACTTAATTTCTTAACATCAGATTTGAATGTCTGACCTATTCTCTCAGAGAGTCTGTTTGAAGAAGGCTGGTAAGGAGATCTCTTCACATGAACAATACCATTGAGGCTTGTAAATCGGTTAAATTCAGCACTTGTGAATACTGCTCCATTATCTGATACTAGCACTTCAGGTAATACATTTGTAGCAAAGCTTTGTTGTAGCTTGTCTATTGTCTCTGAAGATGTGGGTGACCTTACTTTGTATATGTCCATTCATTTTGAATGTGAGTCTATAATAAGGAGAAACATTGCTCCCATAGAAGGTCCCACATAGTCGATTTGTACACGTACCCATGTCCTTCCTGCCCTTCTTAGGGGTGTAATGGGGCTGTTGCAAGTAATTTTTGCACTTGACACTGCATACAACTTCTCACTAAGTTTTCTATTTCTCCATCCATTCCCAGCCACCACATATACTATTGCCTTCATTTTGGAAATTCCGGGATGTGCACTGTGAAGTTCAGATAACAGTGGCTTTCGTCCTTTCGGAGGAACAATTACACCAACTCCACACAATAAATTACCTTCTTGGTTGGTTATCTCGTATCTTCTCTGGAAATACGGTTTCATGTCATCAGATTCTTGTGTTTGTGACCAGCCAGAAAGAACTTGATTCCTCACTTTGGATAAGACTGGGGCCATAATTTTCTGTCTATCGAGCGGGCGGGCCCGACCCTATCTCCGGTGGGTGGGGAGCTGATCCCCGTCAGAGAAGCGGGCCCCGCCACCATTTTAAGTGGGTGGGCCAATTTAGGCCTGCCCAGAGTGACGTCTGGCGGGAAGAGCTATGCACTTCCTGTGTGGGCGGGGGGGGGATCCCCAAATGCGAGAGTGTGCTCTTTCACGCATGCGCATGAAAGAGCACACATCTCCCTGAGGCTAAGTGCTGCCTCAGGGAGATCACTGACAGTTGTACAAACATTAAAAATAGAAAAAAAAATCCTTAACATGTCCCCCTCATGTGGCAATGTCACACGAGATGGGACATGTTCATAAATTTCACAAAAACCTTATTACACTTTTTAAAACTCTATATGAAACCTCATCCTGCCAGTGGATGAGGTTTTATGTTTTTTCTATTCTCCGTCGGGGCTTCTGGCCTGGCCGCCAACCTTAAGGTTGGACGGGCATGTCCTTTAATTGTTTTAATGATCCTGTCAATGGCCTCAATAGGCCATTGACAGGTCAGCGGGCCCGCAGGTGACTTGGCTGTGCTACCGCCTACCTGAAAATTGAATTGGGGGGGTGGGGTGACGTCGGAGGGAACCCCAACGTCATCCTGTGTCATTTTGTGCATCAGCGAGCTGGCCCCACCCACTGCTTGCCAACGGCAAAATTCAGCCTTGGGTCTCTGTTCGTCCAATCTTTAATTTGTTTTGCACATATTGGTGATGAGTCCAGGAAGTTCAATAACAATACTTATTCCTGAGAAATTAGAACATCCTCGTCTTTTACTTGCAAGGGTAACAAATTGAGTGCATTTACGTTTGCAATTTGACTTGCAGGTCTGTGAATAAAAGTATACTCATACATTGCCAAGATCAACGTCCATCTTTGTACTCTTGGTGAAGCTATAGGAGGTATAGCCTTGTCTTCACTGAATAGTTCTAATAATGGTTTGTGATCTGTTATAATAGCAAAATGACAACCATGTACATATTGATGAAACTTTTAACTCCGAAATGATTGCCAGGGCTTCTTTTTCAATTTGTGAACACTTTCTCTCTGCAGTACAAAGTGTTCTTGACACATATCCTATAGGTCATTCTGATCCGTGATCCATTCGATGGGAAAACACTGCTCCAACTCCATAAGGTGATGCATCACATGTTAATGTCAACTCCTTCTTTGGATCAAAATGTACCGGAAGTGTAGATAATTGTAGCAACTTTTTCACTTGTGTGAAAACTTCTTCTTGCGGTGTTTGCCATGACCATCTCTGCTTATTCATGAGCGAGTAATACAGTGGTGCCAGAAACGTCCATAGTAATTGATCAAGAATAATTTCAATTCAGATGTATTCCTTGGTGTTGGGGTTTCTTCAATAGCTTTCACTTTTTCTTCAGCTGGGTGTAGGCCTTGTGAATCTACCTTGTGACCTAGGTAAGTTACCTCTTTTGCCTGGAATGTGCACTTTTCCTTTTTCAACCTCACTCCAACCTGTGAAAAATGTTTCAGAACTTCTTTCAAGTTCATCAAATGTTCCTTTTCAGTGAGTCCAGTCACAAGAATGTCATCCAAATGAACTACAACATGGGGCAGTTCCTGTGTAATTTTTCCATGGTTCCTTGGAATATGGTGCAAGCAGAAAATAAGCCAAATGGTAAATGGGTTTATTGGTACAATCCCTTACGTATATTTATGGTGACAAATTTCCAGGATGCCTTCTCTAATTCCAATTGTTGGTAGGCATGGCTCAAATCTAACTTCGTGTAGGCATTTCCACCTGCTAGTCGCGCATATAAATCTTCAATTGCCACTTCGTTAACTGTTAGCTTGTAGTCCCCGCATATTCAAATGCTTCAGTCGGGTTTGAGAACAGGTACGATTGGAGCTGCCCGCTCTGAAAGTTGTGCTGGTTGTATCATTCCCAGTTTTTCTAATCTGTTCAGTTTGGTGTCTAACTTATCCCACATTGCTTAAGGTACTGGTCTTGCCTTCATGAATCATGGGGTTGCCTCTGGATCTACATGAACTTTTGCTTGTAGCCCCTCAATTTTTCCAAGTTCTTCCTTGAAAAGTGGGGCATATTTTTGTAATAGCTGTGAAAGCCCATGGGTTCTCAGTTGGATGATTTCTGTCCATTACAGTTTAATTTCTTTCAACTAGTTTCATCCAAGGAGACCAGGTCCCTCACTTGCTACTACCATCAAGGGTAATCTCACTGTTTGAGTTCCATAATGTACTGTGACATTACATACATCCTTGACTTGCATGTCTTCTCTTGTGTATGTTCTTAATTTTTCATCAGTTCCTTCTAAATTAAATTTACATTTTCCATGATTCAGGTATTTGAACATATGCTCACCAAGCACCGTAGTGGCTGCACCAGTATCCACCTCCATTCTGATAGGCTTCTCATTCACTGTCATGGCTACACTGTCATGAAGCGCTAATAATGTATATAACATTTTGGAAAATATTTTTCTTTTAAAACAGAGGTTTACTCTGCAGGGGTGTCTTAACTGGATAAAAGCCAGCTAGCTTGGATGTTTTGATATGTACTAGTTCTGATATGCAAGAGAAATAGCATGCATTTACATTTTTTGAATAGAGCATTCAAGAAGTGGGGTGAAAACTTGATGCCTTTCTAGCTGCTACCAGGCCATATGTTTAAATTTCTAATAAAATTGGTATTATGAAAGGGATTTCATTGTTAAAAGGTGAAGTTCAAAGAGGTTGTTGATACAATGAGCATTAACATTCAACAGAGCTGGTAGGTATAACTTCAATAGTTTTTGGGTATGCAGCCAGAGGCAATGTAAGATCAAAAGGCAATTGCAAACCTCCAACTGGCTCCACAGTGAAAATAACCTCATTTTGAATTTGTAAGGTGAAAATGCTTTGCCTGGTGTTTGGTTAAGACTATGGGTTGCTGTTGCCTTAATGAAGCTTATCTTGGGAATTTGTTAAATGTTATGATAGTAGTAATTTCTAACCACGCGTACATATATTTCAACCTGTGTAAATTAATAAAGTGTTTCATTTAGTTTAATGTAAAATCTCAAGAACTACTGGTCTGATTCCTGAGTTTAGAGTTGCATCTCAAACATAACACTTAAAATTATTGGTTATGACAGTTGTTTCAATTTTCCCTCTGGGATTTTTAAATAGCTCTGCTTTACCAACTGCATCAGTCATAACAATTGGGGGCTGTGCCTGGATAAATTATATTCCTAATTCCTTGACTGGTTAGGAATTGGTGGATCTTAAGCTTACGAGTACAACAGGCACTTTGAATTCAGGAGTTGGTGAGGTATTTTAGAAGTGGTGAGGCTGCCAGATGGTTTTGACAATTGCTAAGACTTGTCTGGGAGCAGAAGAGATAACTCAAGTTGGGGTGGAGAAAATAACCAAAAGTAAGTTCACAGAGCTGGTGGATAAGTTACAATTGGAGTTACCTGCAGGAACTAGGAAATCTGAAATAGTTAAAAATATAGCGCAGCATCTACAGTTGGAAGTGAAATCTGACATTAGTAAGCTGGAGGTAGTGAGACTTCAGTTGCAAATGAAAAAGCTTGAATTAGAAGCAAAGGACAGAGAAATGGCTTTTAAAAGGGAATTAGGAATTGTGAAGATGAAAAAGGAGGGAAGAGGAAGAGAGAGAGAGAAAGAGAATTCCAACTGAAAATGTTGGCAGTTAGAAAAGAGATGCCAGTAGGTGAGGAAGGATTTATCTATAGAGTAGAACCCAGTGGGGATATGTTTAAATCTGTACAAGCTCTTCCAAAGTTTGAGGACAAAGATATTGAAGCATTCTTTATTTCATTTACAAAGCTAGTTAAACAGTTGAAATGGCCACAGGAAATCTGGACATTATTAATACAGTCTAAGTTATTAAGTAGGAGGCTTGAGGTATATGCTTTGCTTTCAGAAGAAATGTCAATGAATTATGGTGTGGTGAGAAAAGTTATTTTGAGTGCATATGAGTTGGTTCCTGAAGTATATTTGCAGAAATTTAGGAATATGAGTAAACAGCCTGGGCAAACTTATATTGAGTTTGAAAGGGTAAAACAAAGTAATTTTGACTGATGGATGCGGGTGTTAAAAATAGAGACAATCGATGCAGTGGTTAAGGAAGTCATTCTTTTGGAAGAATTTAAAGACTCAATCCCTTCAGTAGTGAAAACTTACGTGGAGGAACAGAATGTTGATTCAGTAAGATAAGCAGCAGAGATAGCTGATGGTTATGCGTTAGTTCATAGAGCTAAACCTTTTTTTCTGTCACCCTTTCAAATTGGAAAAGGATAAAAGTGGGAAGGTGAAAGGAAGGCAGGTAGTCAGGAAAGAGGAGTAGCTGGAAGTTCCCAGGAAGTTTTTTCTCAGAATAAAAAAAAGGTGCTGAAAGTAGAAGTGACATTCAAAAATTGATTTATTTTCATTGTAATAAAGTGGGGCACACAAAGTCAGTGTGTTGGAGGTTGCAGGAAAAATCTGTAGGAATTGTAGGGGTGCAGAAAAGCTCTGGAAGTAAAAGTACAGTGGGTTCTGAGATTCAGGCACAGGAGAAGCCAGTGGTTTGCATACAGGTGAAACAGGGAGAATCAGTGAAAGGTAAAGAAGTGGGAATCTGTTCACATTTTACTCAAGAGAATTCTGAGGAGCAGGTTGCAGAAGTGTTTGAAGACTTTGTATGTGAAGGGGAAGTATTTCCAAGTGTACAGGGTGGAGTAGGCAAAGATGTTAAAATATTAAGAGACACAGGGGCTAGTCAATCCTTAGTGTTGTGGGATAGAGATATTTGTTGTTCAGGATGTTGCAAGAGAAGGTAATAATAAGTGGGGTTCATGGAGATGCTAAATCTATTCTGTTGTGGAAGATAAATTTAAAGAGCAGATGGAAGAATGGTAAAGTTATAGTCGGAGTGGTGGAAAAATTGCCCATTGCAGGGGTTCAATTTATTCTGGGTATAGTTGGATCGCAAATGTGGGTGATGCCTGTGGTAGTAGAGCAGCCTGTAGAAGTGTTTTCAATGGAAGTGCTACAGAAAGAATATCCTGGATTGTTTCCTGATTGTGTTATAATGCATTCAAAAGCCCATCAAGAAGAACAAAATATCAAGATAAGCAGGGAGCTCAAAGGCAAGAAGAAGGTGTCAAAATCCAATTAGCTGGCACTGTATTTGATAACATTGTTCAGGAGGAAGGAATGGAGGACAGTTCAGCTGAAGTGTTTAACTCAAAGAGATTAGTGAAGTTACAGAAAAATGATTTGCAATTAAAACAGTTGTATCAGAAAGCTATTCAGAAACCGAAGCAAAATGTATTCCAGTATGTTATTATCTGAGGGAATATATTAATCAGAAAATGGTGATCCGATCATGTCTCAGCAAATGAAAGCTGGAGGAAGTGCATCAGATTGTTATCCCATTAGAGTATAGAAATGAGATTCTGAGGATTGCTCAGGGGGTACATTTAGGAATTAGGAAAACACAGGAAAAGATATAGAGGGTTTTTTTTGGCCAGGATTGCATAGGGATGTAGTCAAATTCAACAGAGCCTGTCATATATGTCAAATAACAGGAAAAGCACCAACAGTTATTAAGACTGTGCCTTTAATTCCAATACCAGCATTTGAAGAACCTTACCAGGGTCATGATTGATTGTGTAGGACCCCTCCCTAAGACTAAAAGTGGAAATCAGCATTTATTAACAATAATGGATGTGTCTACTAGGTTTCCTGAAGCAATACCTCTGAGAAATGTTATAACTAAGAAGGTTGTGGGGAAGTTAATTAAATTTTTCACAAAATATGTTTTACCCAAGGAAATACAATCAGATCAGGGGTCAAATTTCATATCACAGCTGTTTATGGAAGTAATGAACAGTTTGGGGATAAAACAGTTTGGTCAACAGCTTATCATCTGGAGTCACAGGAGCTTTGGAAAGATGGCATCAAACTTTAAAAACTATGATAAGAGCATACTGTCAGTATCATGCACAAGATTGGGATACAGGAATTCCATTTTTGTTATTTGCTATTAGAGACGCTCCTAATGCATAGACTGGTTTTAGCCCATTTGAACTAATTTATGGCTATGAGGTAAGGGGACCCCTGAAATTGATTCATGAGAAATTGGTGGGTCAAATTTCAGAAACTACGCTCTTGGATTACATATCAAATTTCAGAGAAAGATTGAACAGAGCATGTGAGTTGGCTAGGGAACATTTAAAGATCTCACAGCAAGTGATGAAAGTGAAAGCAGATAAGAAGGCTAAAATTCACAGTTTTGTTTCTGGAGAGAAAGTATTAGTTTTGTAAGCAGTACGAGGAGATTCATTAAATTCAAGATTTAGTGGGCCTTACAGGATTGAAAAGAAATTGAGTGAAGTAAATTATTTAATAAATACTCCAGATAGAAGAAAGAAGCAGAGGGTGTGTCATGTAAATATGCTTAAAAAGTACTTTGATGGGGAAGAGGACCAAAAAGAGGTATTAGTGATGGTGGATGATGAGAAAGAGGTAGAAGTACAGGACTCTGAAAATGATTTTCCTCGAATCAAATTGGATAACGAGCGGGTGCTTGAAAATTTAAATGCAATATTGAGTTACCTTCCAAGCAAAAGTCAAAGTGATTTGGAAAAGCTATTGCAGTCACACAAACCTATTTGTGGAAATAAGTTGGGAAAGGCACATTTAGCTTTATATAATGTATGTATAGAAATATCATCTTCAGTGAGGCAACAACCTTATAGGTTAAATCCAGCAAAGTTACCCACATGTACAAAAAGAAATTGATTTCATGCTTCTAAATTATATCATTGAGTCTAGTTGCAGTAACTGGAGTTCGCCTATTGTATTGGTACCGAAACCGGATGGAACACAGACTGTGTGTGTACTATCAAAAACTGAATGCGGTGACAAAAGTGACTTCATTTCCCATACCATGGTTGGAAGATTGTATTGAGAAAGTGGGACAATTGAAATTTATTACAAAGATTGACTTGCTAAAAGGATACTAGCAGCTACCATTGTCGGAGGGGGCAAAGGAGATATCAGCTTTCGTAATGCCAACTGGACTCTATCAGTTTAAAGTCATGGAATTTGGTATGAAGAATGTACCTGCGACATTACAAAGACTGACAAACAAAGTAATTGTGGGTCTAAGCAATTGTGCGGTTTAAACTGATGATCTAATTATTTTCAGTCAGATGCATTTACAGCATTTGGAAGAATTATTTACTCAACTACAAGAATCTAATTTGGTGATGAACTTGGCTAAAAGTGAATATGCAAAAGTGCAAATTACGTATCTAGGCCATACCATTGGACAAGGTAAGGTGGCTCCAAGAGATGTGAAAGTCAAGGCTATCGTGAATTTCCCAGTGCCTACAACAAAACAAGAAGTTTTGAGATTTCTGGGCATGAGTGGGTTTTACTGGAAATTTGTACCAAACTTTAGCCAAGTGGTTGCTCCATTGACAGAACTATTAAAAAAGAACAAGAGGCTTCAATGGACACTAGAATGTCAGAAATCATTCGGTAGTTTGAAAACTGTATTAACTATGACACCAGTGTTGGCAGTACCCAATTATTTTAAGCAATTCAAGTTGGCCGTTGACACAAGTGATATAGGCATTGCAGCCGTACTGTTACAAGATGACGACAATGGAATTGAAAACCCAATAGGGTATTTTTCACAGAAACAAAGAAGATATTCAACAATCGAAGAAGAGACTTTGAGTTTGGAGTAGCCAAACTGCAGCATTTTGAAATATATGTTGCAAACAATTCATCAGAAATAATTGTTTATACAGACCATAATTCTTTGAGGTTTTTGGACAAATTTTGTGACAAAAGTGCAAGGCTTTTCAGATGGAGTTTATCGTTACAGCCATTTAATCTACATATTATACATATTGCTGGAAGAGGAAATCTGTTCGCAAATGCGTTATCAAGAGTTTGAAGCTTAAAGGAAAATGGGACATTTGAAAAAAAACCTGGGGAAGAATTTTCCCTCCAACGGTTGGTGGCGAGGTGCAGGACCGAGCACATGCAGGCGAACCTTCATTTTACTTGGGCGGGCCATATAAGGCCCGCCCAGCGTGATGTCTGCCAGGAAATGTTATGTGCTCCCTGTGCGGGCAGTTGGGGGGTGGGGGGGGGGGTCCCTAAGCCAGCTGTACGCTCGTTCACGCATGCGCATAAGAGAGTGCACTCATCTCCCTGAGGCTAAGTGCCAAATTTAAAAATGGTCCATGGACAAAAATAAAATTTCCCTGACATGTTCCCTCATCTGACACTGTCACATGAGTTGGGACATGTCTATCACTTTTATTCAAACTTTTATTAAATTTTTTAAAACCCACATGAACTCTCATCCCGCCCGTGGATGAGGTTTCATGCTTTTTCTGAAGCCCGATAGGGCTACTGGCCTGCCCACCAACCTTAAGGTTGGACGGGCAGGTCCATTAACTAATTGAATTAATTTTTAAATGGCCTCAATTGGCCGTTGACAGGTCGGCGGGTGCACAGCTGATTCGGCTGCGCCCCTGCTGACCTGAAAATTGAAATGAGGCGGGGGTGACGTCAGGAGTTCTGCCTGATGTCATCCCGCGTCTTTTTACACATCAGCGAGCAGTCCCGCTCCCCGCTCACCGACCTCAATATCCTGGCCCGAGACACTGAACTGGAGGGATTTCAGTTGACACCGAGGACTTGTGTATATTTATATTGTTATGTTAATGCATGCATCTGGCAATGTAATAGTGTAATGAGTATAGGAGATAGTGTGAGCTGGGTTATTAAAGTGAAGCTGTCTTTTAGAATTATGACAGTTCATTTTTCGATAAGGATGGGGATGTCATGAAGCGCTATTAATGTATATAATATTATGGAAAATATTTTTTTTAAAACAGATCTTTACTCTGCGGGGGTGTCTTAATTGGATTAAAACCAGCTAGTTTGGGTGCTTTGATATGTACTAGTTTTGATATGGAAAAGAGATAGCATGCATTTACATTTTTTGAATAGAGCATTCAAGAAGTAGGGTGAAAACCTGACGCCTTTCTAGCTGCTACCAGGCCATATGTTTTATTACTAATAAAACTGATACAATGAAAGGGATTTCATTGTTAAAAGGTGAAGTTTAAAAAGGTTGTTGATACAATGAGAATTAACATTCAATGGAGCTGGTAGGTATAGCTTCAGTAGTTTTTGGGTATGCAGCCAAAGGCAATATAAGATCAAAAGGCAGCTGCAAGCCTCCAACTGGCTCCCAGAACCTCATTTTGAATTCATAAGGTGAAAATGCTTTGCCTGGCGTTTGGCTAATTCTATGGGTGTTGCCTTAATGGAGATTAGTTTGGGAATTTGTTAAAAGTTATGATAGTAGTAATTTGTAGCCATGTGTACATATATTTTAACCTGTGTAAATTAATAAAATGTTTCATTTAGTTTAATATAAAACCTGGAGAACCAGTGGTCTGATTCCTGGGGGAGAATTTCCCCATGTCAGGTGGAGCATGTGGGAATGGGCGCAGGCGGTCATGGACCCGATCATCACCAGCGATTGGGACTGCAAGGCCATTTTATGCAGGCGGGCCAATTAAGGCCTGCCCAGCTTGTTTGGCGACTCCCAGGGATAGCGGGGGGGGGGGGGGGGGGGGGGGGGGCTGCAGGCGTAATGACAATCACCACCAGGTCCAATGGAGACCCAGCAGCCTGTTCAAATGCCAAGCTGCAGCCGCGCCAAGGCTGCTGTACATGGCCAGAGGTCAGGGCCAAGGTACATCATGGCTAGCCATGCAGGAGGGTAGGATGAGTGGTCACTGTGCAGCCAGGTTTTTGGATGAGAGCCTTGCTGCTCTCCTTGAGGAGGTGACAGCACAGCGAGAGGTGCTCGTCCCCGAGGAGAAGATCACCCCACTTGACCAAGTGTGTGTGGGAGGAGGTAGCGGAGGTCGTGAGCTCCCACGATGTGCTGCAGTGCACATGGACCCAATGCAGCAAGTACTTCAACGACCTGCTGCACACAGGAAGGGTGAGTAGCATGCTGACATCGTTCACTTCACCCGTCATATAAACTTCTCCCCCGTTGGCGCCCCACCCTTGTCTGAATGGCCTGAATGCATTGAGTCATTGACTGCATGTGTCCATCAGATATTCTCGATACGTTGGTCAGCCTGAGAGGGTGGTGATGAGATGGGTTCTGCACCTGCAGCATGTGGTGGACTAAGACCCATACGTGGTGGGGCAACATGGAGGATCTGCACCCAGGCGCAGTACTCGAACTCCAGGATATGTGGAAGTCAGGGTGATGATATGGTGGGAGGGGATGTTCAATGTGACGTGGCACAGATTGATCTGCTACCCTCTGTGATCCACGTCATTGTGCCTTCTTGCAACAGCTGGTACAACTGTGTGTTTCCAACTGTGATGAAGGCAGCACGTGGCCGAGGGGGGGGGGGGGGGGTGTTGGGGGGGGCGGTGGTGGGGGGTGGTGATCAACTACAGCAGTAAGGAGGGATGACATCTTAGAAGGCTCCTCAAATGAAGCCATATGGGTTGAACTGAAAAATAAAAAAGGAGCAATCACATTGCTGGGAGTGTACTATAGGCCCCCAAACAGTCAAAGAGAAATAAAAGGGCAGATATGTAGGCACATTTCAGAGAAGTGTAAAAATAATAGGGTAGTAATAGTGGGGGATTTGAACTTCTCCAACATTAACTGGGTTAGTCATAGTGTGATAGGTTTAAAGGGAGCGGAATTCTTAAAATGCATCCAGGAGAGCTTTTTAAGTATGTAGGAGTTTCTACAAGAGAGGGGGCGGTTTTGGACTTAATTTTAGGGACTGAAGCCAGGCAAGTGGTAGAGCCATCAGTGGGGAAATATTTTGCAGATAGTGATCATAACTCTCTTAGATTCAAGGTTGTTATGGAAAAGGACAAGGATGTGCCAGAAATCAGAGATCTAAATTGGGGGAAGGCCGATTTTAATAAGATCGGATATGATTTGGCCAGAGTGGACTGGAAGTAGATACTTTTAGGTAAATCTGTGTCAGAGCAGTGGGACTCATTCAAAAAGGAAATAGGGAGAGTACAGGGCCAACATATTCCAGTAAAATTAAAGGGGGGGACCAACAAATCCAGGGAACCCTCGCTGTCGAGGGATATACAGGATTGGATAAAGAGGAAAAGGGAGACTTATGGCAGATACCAAGGGCTCAAAACAGTGGAAGCCTGAGAGGAGTATAGACTGTGTAGGGGGAAGCTTAAAAAGGAAATTAGGAGAGCAAAAAGGGGGTATGATTAAACATTGGCTGGTAAAATAAAGTAAAATCCAAAGTTATTTTACAAGTACATTAAGAGCAAGAGGATAACTAGGGAAAGAGTAGGGCCCAGTGAGGACCAAGTGGTAATTTGTGTGTGGAGCCAGAAGATGTAGGTAGGGTTCTACATTAATACTTTGTGTCGGTGTTCACAAGTGAAAGGGATGACGTAGGTATGGAAATCAGGCAGAAGGACTGTGATGTAATTAAAGAAATTAATATAGAAAGGGAGGAGGTTCTAAGTGGTCTGGCAGGCTTAAAAGTAGATGAATCCTCAGGCCCAGATGAAATGTATCCCAGGCTGTTGAGTGAGGCAAGAGAGGAGATAGCAGGGGCACTGGCAATAATTTTCAATACCTCTCTGACCACAGGAGAGGTGCCAGAGGACTGAAGGACAGTCAATGTGGTACCGTTATTCAAGAAGGGAGGAAGGGTTAAACCAGGGAACTACAGGTCAGCCAGTCTAACCTCAGTGGTGGTGAAACTATTGGAAACAATTCTGAGGGACAGAATTAACCTACACTTGGAGAAGCAAGGATTAATCAAGGACAGTCAGCATGGTTTTGTTAAGGGGAGGTCATGTCTGACCAATTTGATTAAATTTTTCGAAGAGGTGACCAGGTGTGTAGATGAGGCAATGCATTTGACGTAGTCTACTTGGACTTCAGCAAGGTTTTTGATAAGGTCCCACATGGGAGACTGATAACGAAGGTAAGAGCCCATAGCATCCAAGGCAATTTGGCAAATTGGATCCAGAATTAGCTGAGTGGAATCAATAACCAGGGGGCATCGGTTTAAGGTAAGGGGCAGGAGGTTTAGAGGGGATGTGAGGAAGAATTTTTTCACCCAGAGGATGGTGGGAATCTGGAGCTCACTACCCAAAAGGCAGAAACCCTCATAACAGCCAGCTAAGCGGCTGAAGACTGGCCGTGAGCCAGGCCAGAATTTGCTGCTTAGCCATTTTGAGCAGAAGGCACTGGACCTGGAGAGGCGGCACTGGAGCCGGAGAGGTTGGGGTTCCACAGGCAGATATGTATGGCCAGCACTCACACCAGCAGTAGTCTCCCAACATCCATGCCATTGCTGATTGTTCAGTAAGTGGCGATACCAACATGGTTTGCCCAGTGCGTGTGGAATGATAAGTGCTTGGTGAGCCGGGGGACAGGCATGTACATTGACATTGCCCGCAGGCTAACTGATCGAATGTCCTGACTCTTACTTTCAGCATCATCAACGCACGGCCAGGAGCAGGAGAAGCAGGGGCGCCCTCTGACACCTGAGGGCCATGAAGTTTCACCATTAGAAGCATCACACCATCTCTACCAGGCAGGCACTAGCGCAGATACTGGCACCTCATGGGCATCATATCTTTGGCTGTTGTCCCGGGTCACAGCGGTGGGGGCACTTCACAGTCACTGGAGCAGCTGGTGGAGACAGAGAATGCCCATGGTGCCCGCAGTCGGAGGACTGAAGGGGCCCAGGCACATGCTCAGTCTGACGCTGATGATGAGCCTCTCGAGTCGTCTGTGATGCAGCCAACTGATGAGATGTGACTGGGTGTGTGGGACCATCTGGTAGAGATACGTGAGGCTCTGCTTGGCTTGGTGTCAGTAGTGGAGGAGTCTACATGGACCGTGGCCGATGCATTGAGCCTCATGGCTGAGTGCCAAGCTTCCTCCATGGAGAAGGTGGTGACTCTCATGGAGAGGTAGCTCCAGGGACAGGATCAGGGGTTCCTGGGGTTGTGCTCGGGCCTGCGCGCCCTCACAGGGGCATTGATCTCAACCCCAGATATCCCACCTCAGTGCCCATCCATCTACAGTGAGCAGGGAGGCCGAATGGACCTCACGTCGGCGGAGCAGCTGCCTCTCGTCTCTGCTGGTGCCTCTCAG
The DNA here is from genome assembly GCF_017639515.1 of Carcharodon carcharias. Classification (NCBI taxonomy): domain Eukaryota; kingdom Metazoa; phylum Chordata; class Chondrichthyes; order Lamniformes; family Lamnidae; genus Carcharodon; species Carcharodon carcharias. Next base: position 161,059,749 of record NC_054468.1, on the reverse strand, counting down.
GATGCTTCGGATGAGGCCAGCAGCTCTTCCGCCCCTCTGCCAGTGACTGCGGCACCCAATGAGGCTGCGACGACTGGAGAAATGCCAGCTGCGAAGCTGGCAGCTCCCTCCCAGGCGGGGCCAGCATAGGCTCGATGGGTCAGAGGACGTCCGCCAAGGTCATCGAGGCTAACAGGACATCTGAGAGAGCAGGCTGTCTCAGGTGCCAGTGCCAGCGAGGGGGTACCACAAAGACATAGCACCAGCAAACGTAAAATGAAGGCACCTTAGGCACACCCTGGGTTCATCACTTGTGGGGTTTTTTGTTGGCCCCCCTATGAGTTCCTTCTGATTGTGTGTGAAGTGCAACACCATTTTATTTCTGTTATGTCAAGAGACTTTTGTTACAGCATTAAATTTATGTCGTCTAGGATGGCTGGTGGTGCCTCTTTTCTTGGGCAGGTACATGGATTCCTGAGATTTGTTGAGTGATTTGTGCATAATTTACATTTATTGATTGGGCCCATTGTCAATGCCCCTATCCAGACAGATTTTGCACTAAGGTCTCCAGGATGGAGGCTACAGGCCAGGCTTGTCCTGGAGGCCCATATGTGGTGTGCTAGCTGAAGGTTCATTGGATTAAAGCCTCCCGGATGTCCCTGCCTCCCTGGAGCATGCCCGGGTCAGCGTCTACTCCCTCAGCATTTCCCTGTGCATGCTTATCCTCAAACTCACTGCTGGACTAATCGTGTGCAGCCGCAGCCACTGCGTTGACGTCTTCATCATCCACTGCGTCACCCCTTTCCAGCACAAGGTTGTGGAGAGTGCAGCATTTAACCATTATCAGTGACACACAATCTGGGGGGTACAGGAGTACACTCCCAGAACGGTCCAGGCATCGGAAGCGCATTTTGAGAAGACCAATGGCTCTTTCCACCACAGCCCATGTGGAGGCATGGCTCCTAATGTAACGCTGCTCAGCTTCTGTTCTTGGATAGCAGAGAGGTGTCATGAGTCACCTTCTGAGGGGATAACCCTTGTCACCCAGCAGCCATCCATCCAGCCGGGCTGGAGCACTGAAGAGCCTCGGCACCTGGGAGTGTCTGAGGATGTAGGCGTCGTGGGAGCTGCCTGGGTCCCTTGCACAGACTTGTAGAATCAGCATCCTGTGATCACACACTATCTGCATGTTCATGGAGTGAAAGTCCTTCCTGTTGACAAAGACACTGGGCTCATCTGCTGGCACCTTGATGACCACATGTGTACAGTCTATTGCACCCTGGACGCGGGGGAAGGCAGCAATGGCCGCAAAGCGTCTGGCTCGCTGTGTCTGACTGGCATTGTCCCAGTGGTAGTGGATGAAGGTTAATGCTCACCTGAACAGAGCGTCTGTAACCTGCTTGACCCAAGTGTGGACAGCTGATTGGGAGACACCGCAAAGACCCCCCACTGACCCCTGGAAGGAGCCAGAGGCATAGAAGTTGAGGGCAGCTGTGACCTTCAGAGTCACTGGCATAGGGTGCCCACCCACACAGTTAGTGGAGATCTCAGGCCCAAACATCTGACAGATATAGTTGACTGTCTCCCTTGAGAGACGGAGCCTCCTTCGGCACTGCAACTCAGACATATTGAAGTAGCTGCTTCATCTCCTGTAAACCCTGGCAGCTGGATAGTGGCATCTTCTGCAGCCCCTTGTGTCTTGGACTACCTCTTGGCCCTGCACCCCTTGTGCTTGTGCCTGCACCTGTCCTCCCAAAGGTGGCTCCGTTGCAGGCTATATGCGCACTCCTGGCCTCCTCCCCCTTCTAGCCCTCCCTTCCTCCAGTGGAGAGATCACCTCCCATTCCCAGGCTCAGGGAGGCTTGCTGAAACCTACAGGCCCCAAAACAAATGCTCACTGAAAAGTGCTGACCTGAAGATTATGAGTCCACTCCAAGCAACTGTTATGCGTTTACAAGTTTTCCACCTCACACAGGTAAGTTTCACTAACTTCTGAGCAGTAACCATTAAATGTCTGGATTCGCGAACCCACTGAGCCCTCTCCTCCCACCCGTGGATGAGCTTCATGCAAATTTCTAATACCCGCTTGCTCATTGCGCCCGTGATATGAGCCGCAGATCCCATGGGCGCCCTTAAAATCCAGGTCAATTGGAGCCTCAAGGGCCTTAAGTGGCTCATTAATTAGTGGCGGTCACGCAATGGACATCATCACGCGTCCGCCCACTGAAATATCACGATGGCGCATGGTGATGTCAGGACGCGTGCCCTACGTCACCGCGCGTCACATTACTCATCGGCATGCAGGTCCCGCCCCCTGCACAATGGCAGAAAAATTCTGCCCTGAGTTTAGAGTCACATATAACACTTAAAATTATTGGTTATGACAGTTGTGTAAAGTATCCCCTGGGATTTTTAAAATTGCTCCGCTTTACCAACTGCGTTGATCATAACAACATAGATAGGCTCTGTTCTTCCCACCTTTAGATTATACAGCGAATAGATATTACTTCAGGCTTTTCAACACTGTTTATCTTATTGTTTTTTGGCTTTTGTCTAAAAGTCTGCCTGATTCTATCTTTACAGTGTCTCATGGGGTGTCCATTACGATGACAGAAGAAACATTCAATCTTTTTAAACCGTTTTTCATTACAGGGCTGTCTGCCTCCACCTCTGTCACTATTATGCCATGTTTTTGCTGCAAAGTTTTTCTTTTTAATTTGCCATGGGTGGTGGCTGCTTCCTGCTCAGAACAAAGCTCTGCACTTTCACGTTCTCTTTGGTTGAGGCTCCCCGCCCAACATGGAGGATTTTGTGCTCCTCAAATGGCCTCTGAGTCTTACACTGCGCTTTCCATTGCAAGAGCGATTTCCAATGCCTTCTGAAAATCTAGATTTGATTCAGCCAACAATCTCTTCTGAATCGCGTTTTCGTTTATACCACACACAAAACAGTCTCTAAGCATATCATTAATTGAAGTACCAAACTTGCAATTTTCGGTTAATTGCTTCAGACTTGCCACATAACAAGCGACTGTCTCCCCCTCAGCTCTACTTCTTGAGTTAAATTTAAACCGTTGCGTTGTCACCAATGACTTGGGCTGGTAATGGCTCTTTACAAAATTCACTAAATCATCAAAACTTTGAGTCTGGGGCACTGGGTGCCAACAGATTCCAAATTAATCTGTATGTCTTACATCCACACGTGGACAGAAGGATCGCGCGCCTCTTTTCCTCCCACGCAATGTCGTTCACCTGGAAGAAGAATGTGAGGCATTCAGTACAAAGAGATCAGTTGTCTGAGGCTGGATCGAAACACTCCACTCTTCCAAATTGCGGCATGCTCTAAGGAAATCACTTCGACGCTCAGAAGGAAATTTTCTTTTACTTCCGGCTGCCGTGCGAGGTATGGCCCGATTTCATTTCTTCTGGATTCCTTCCTTTTTTCCATGCTTTTTACCTTGTTCTTTCCATGATTTTTTTTGCTTTTGCTCTCGTCAACAGTTTGTTGGATCAGTGCCCTTGGTTTATTAGGGCTAAAGGATCCAGGTTGCACGCTTGTTTCGGGGTGGCCGATTTGGTAGAGAGACAGAGAACATCTGGAGATCATTATTAGAATAAACACATGCTGTTTTTTTATAAACTAAGCCCTACAACTATACTTGTGTGCTCACAACATAAAACTCTGTCTTCACTCATCAGTGACTAACTCAAGACTCTGCACATAGAGATAGCACGCACTAGTCTGCTATTGGATATTAAGATGATGTGGCCTTAAATTACAATGCTTGCCTTAAAGGTATATTACTTGTCAGATTACTACAAACAGCTTCTAATATTTTCCTTGGACAGTTGTTAAGCTAACTGGCCTGTAGGTTCCTGCTTTCTGTCTCTCTCCTTTTATGAATGAAGGAGTTACATTTGCTACTTTTCAAACTAATGGCACCTTGCCTGAATCCAGAGAATTTTGTAAAATTAAAACCAATGCATCAGCTACTTCACTAGCTACTTCTTTTAAGACCCTAGGATGAAGTCCATCAGGACCCGGGAATTTGTCAGCCTGTGGCTCCAACAATTTGCTAAGGTACCACTTCCCTGGTGCTTGTAATTTTCCTGAGTTCCTCCCTCCTTTCCAATTCCTGATGTACAGCTATTTCTGGGATGTTGCTTATATGCTCTATAATTAAGTTTGGCACAGAAAATGTGTTAAAATGGCGTTAGGGTCTGAATGACATCATAAGACCCCAAAATCTGAATTTCAATTAGACTCATGTTTACCTGGTTTTAAGTTAATTGCAAAAGGACATCTCGTTATACCATCCATTAAGGTAACTCTTCTTCAGTATAACTGACAAGCCTTATGGAGAGCAAATAAGGTAAAAGTCTCAACATTCATGTAAGTGTCTATGTTACAGATCCATCTCCCTCACTAACTATAACACTGTATATGTTATTATTCCATTTCATCATTTCTGATTTTAGTATTATTTATCCTCTAATCTGCTAAACATTATTAGAATTTGTGTGCCTGTGACCTGTGAAGATGTGCTACGCTGGGAAATATGTGCAGATAATTGCAATTATATTCATATACATATATCTATTATTCCCTATTTCTTCTGCACCAATAGATGCAAGTATGACCATGTTCAGAAGAGAGCAGTGCAGACTGATTTCTTAATTCAAGCTCCAGGTCCACTGTGCAACTAAAGCAAGCTATGTCCAGTCAAACTGTGCCACAGTTAATTTATATTGGCTCAGAGAGTACGTTACATGTTAATGTCAAAGGCTAGGGCTCAGAAATAAAAAATGGCAAATAAAAAATGGCAATAAAGAAATCATGACACTGGGCTGCAAAAAATCAGGAGTTGTAATCTTGAGCAATCATCAAAAGCTCTAATATTGATTTAGAATGAGCAATAGGGTACTAGTTGGTGACAGCTCATGGAGGACAAATAAATAAAAAGTTAATCCTTTGAAATGAGTTTGGTAAAGAAGCAATTTTATGCTCATTACTAGCGCAGTCATATACTGGTTCTTCTGACAGAATCCTACCATCAGTATCTTTATACTAATTCAGTTCAAAATGACTATTTCTAAAGGCATGCCTTCAAATGCCACCACTGATCCAGGCACTATCAGTTGCAATGTCTGCTGATTACAAAAGTTCTTTCTTTCACTCTGAGGGAGCGTTGCGCATCAGAGATCCCCCTTTTTCAGTCAGGTATTAAACCTACCCTCTCAGGTGGATAAAAATGATTCCCATGCTACTATTTCAAAGAAGAGCAGGGAGATCTTCCTGATGTCATGGACAATATTTATCTCCCAATCAACATCACTAAAAACAGAATATCTAGTCATTCTGACTTTACTATTCATGTTACTTTGCTGTGCTCCTATTGGCTGCTGCATCTCTTAGGTTACAATATCTCAAAGGTACCTAAAGGTAAAGCACTTTAGGACATTCAGGAGTTGTAATCTTGAGCAATCATCAAAAGCTCTAATATTGATTTAGAATGAGCAATAGGGTACTAGTTGGTGACAGCTCATGGAGGACAAATAAATAAAAAGTTAATCCTTTGAAATGAGTTTGGTAAAGAAGCAATTTTATACTCATTACTAGCGCAGTCATATACTGGTTCTTCTGACAGAATCCTACCATCAGTATCTTTATACTAATTCAGTTCAAAATGACTATTTCTAAAGGCATGCCTTCAAATGCCACCACTGATCCAGGCACTATCAGTTGCAATGTCTGCTGATTACAAAAGTACTTGCATAAATGCAAGTCTGTTTATTCATCCCTCCGCCAGTGTAACTTGGGCAGCCAAACAGTGAAAAACAAGCATGAAAAGGATTCCTGTTGCACTTTTGCCAAAGCTACAGTTACTGAGTGAGAGGACCTCTTGGAAAAATCAGCCCAGAAAGGTCCATAGTTCAATTTGCAATCTGTGCTGAGGTGGCTCATTTTGGCGAGCGAGATGTCAAGTGCTCTTGAACTGGCCACAGGGAAACAAAATTGTCTCAGACAGCTGTCACCAATTTTCTAGCTGTTCAACCTGTTTACCAGACATGCTATCCAATTTTCATGCATGCATCATAGTTTTTGGCTTGTTTTCTAAGACAAGCAGTGTTCTGGCAAAACTCCATTGAAAGAAGAACTCCTGTCAGCCCTGCCTGTTCAATCAGTAACAAGTGTACTAGTCATGTCAGGCCTTATTGAATCAATCAATCAATCTGGGTGCATCATGGGGCAAGTGACTGAAACAATCTAAATCCAATGGAAGACTGGTTGGAGTAACTCTTTCGAGTACAAACCCGTTTCCATCTGTTCCTATTCAGATGAAGTTACATTGTTTCATAGTTTGCTATTGTGAGATTTGAACTCTTGATCTTGGGGTTACAAACCCAGTACCATAACCACTTGGCTATTTAGGCCAAGCCCAAAGACTGGTTGGAGTATTTGAACAATAGGGAACTGCATTCCTCCATGCATTCACTGGAAAAGAAATCTGCATTCAAGACTTTTAAGATATTACATAACTGTTATCAAAGCTGTACAAAATCAGTGAAATACTTGGTTTTGTTCTACCTCAACATCACCTTTCTCAATCCCTCTGCTGCCTCTGACTTATCAGACTCCTCACCAACATGGTATTGAATGAGGAGAAATTTCCACCAATTAAATATTGGAAAGACTGAAGCGATTATCTTTGGTCTCCACCACAAACTCCATTCCTTAGCCACTGACTTCATCCCCATTCTTGGTCACGGTCTGAGGGTGAACCAGACTATTCAGAACCTCAAACATCTTATTTGAGTCTGAACTGAGCATCTGACACTTTATCCCTTCCATCATTACGGCTGCCTATTTCCACCTCCATAATATCCCATCTCCACCCATGCCTCAGCCCATCTGCTGTTGAAATCCTCCTCTGTGCCTTTGTTAAATCTAGACTTGATTGTTCCAATGCTCTTCTGGTTGACCTCACTTTTTCAACCTTTCATAAACTTGAGCTCATCGAAAACTCTGTTGCCAATATTAACTCGCGCCAAGTTCTGTTCGCCCCTCACCTCTCTGATTGTTGATCTACATTGGTTCCTGGGCAGTCAACACCTCAATTTTAAAATGTTCATCCTTGTGTTGAAATCCGTCCACGAGTTCACTGCTCCCATCTCTGTAACCTCCTCCAATCCTACAATTTTCTGATATCTTGATGTTCCTCCAATTCTGGCCTCTTGCGCATTCCTGACTTCCTTCGCCACACGTTGGTGGCCATACCTTCAGGTATCTGGACCCTGAGGGCTTGCTGTCTCACACTCCTTCTTTAAGATGCTCCTTCAAACCAAACTTTGACCACCTTTTCTAATATCTCTTTGCGTGACTGGCATCAAATTTTGTCCGATAATGCTTCTGTGAAATGCCATGGATCATTTTTACTATGTTAAAGGCACTATGTAAATGTGAATTGTTGCTAGAACAAAATTGAAGGCTACAGTGGAAGTGCATAAAGATGTTAAAACTCTACAGAGCCCAGTGATTTTTATAAAACATAATTATTCTTGTGCTGCTGGAAGCATTGAACATCATTTGTATTTTTTCTCGATTAACGTGATGAGGAAGAGGTTTGGGGGTAACTTGTAGATTTTCTTTCTTTAAAGAGGCTTTAACTAAGATTGCTCACCCTCATTGGGGGATTAGATGCATTGGGTAGAGTCCATGACAGTGCAAGTTACTGTTAGAAGGAGTAAGTTGGCCTCCTTTTACTCTGTATTTTAGTCTTTCTGTTTATATTTACATTTGTTGCTAAACATATATGTGTGTGTGTGTGTGTGTGTGTGTTACTTGAAGAACACTGGAGGTATAAGGATTAAGCAGCAAATTCTTTGTTTAGCAAAATAAGAGTTAAGCTCAACACAACTGTAAGCATAACAAAAGAGCATCTCCCCCCTACAGCAATGATATGGACCTCTATGCAACATGTATGTGTCTTGCTTACATAATACCACAATATGAAACAGTGTCTTACTCCTACAGCACTCACCTTTTAGTGTGGCCTTCTTTAGTACCTTCATAGCATAGAGCTGCCCAGCATCAGAGCCTTTTATTTTCTTAACAAGAAATACCTTAGACGAAGAAGATAGAATAACACGTCATTGAAGATTCTTTCATGGAGTGAATAGTGAAAGATTAATCCTTATGTGTGAAATACCTCACACAAATCAATCTTTTCCACTTACAAGGAAAAACAGTATATCATTTATGCCCTCATGCCTGTCCTTCCATTCAGTTGGATCATGGCTGAACAATTCCATTTTCCTGTCTTTACTCTATATTTCTCCATGCCTAACAAAAATCTATTGACCTCAGTCTTGATCATTTCAATTGGCCTGTAAAGATGAGGATTGTTTTGTTTTCAATTTAACTTTTGAATCTGTGGCTAACGAAAAGGACCCAGTTTGTAAGTTATTCAACAGATGTTTGTCATTAACCAGAACCCACAGACTTATGTCTAAGAAAAACACTAGGAAACAAGCATAGAGCATCAAAAAGGTCATGACTTTAGATACTGCAACAAATGACCGAAAAGTCCCCTTTTATGGTAGTAAGGTGACATAAGACTAAGGGCCAGGTTTTCGTGCAGTCTTGGACCTTTAAAAGTGGTGGGTGGGACCCAGATGTGGAAGTCCCACCTCATTTCTGAAAGATCCATTTTTTGTCAGCAGAGGCATGGCAGTGCATGGTAGTGTGGGAATCACAAATTGATGCAGTAAGCATAAATGCACTTGAAGGTCAGATAAAATCTGAGTGCCATTATCCAAAGATTTTTAAATAGCCTGTTCTTCAAACATTAGAAAAACAGTTTTAATTGTCATAAGAGTTAAAGTAAAACACTGTTGGATTGCTTTGATTGACAAGCTGTAAGTCAGAAAAAAATTATTAACATCTCTTCATGTAGTTTCAATAGAGCTCTTTACTGACATTTTCCCGGGGCCATTATTATGCCACTATGAATGCCTGGCTGAATTTCAAAATCTAAATTATCTCAGCAGGGGGTTCTGAGTTTGCAGTTTGACAGTTTAAAGGGGGGTCTGAATAGAAGTTTGTTTTCATAAGAGATTAAGCACTTGAGATTTAAATCTTTGGATGGAATTCATGAATGGGAGTATTTTTCACTATCAAGCGTGTAGTTTTGCCTTTGGTGGATACTGGTTGAGTGGCTATGGAGGTTGCATGGAGGTTGTGAAAGGGCATGTAGGGTGGGTGAGGGGCATGAGTTGGCATGGAGTGTGGGTGGGGTTGAGGAGATGTGAGGTACGGAGGGCCTAACAGCTTGTAAAACAAATGGGAATAAGCCCCAGTGAACTGAGCTGGGGCTTCTAACCAGCCCACCGTGGTACTCATTTGACCCCATGGCTTCCGTGCTGTTTCCGGGGTCGGTGGGCCCGAATCTGTCCTGCCCTAAACACCCACGCCCCGCTCCCCCCACAACATTGGAGTGAAAGTTGTACGTATCGAGGCACTTCCAGTGAGTTGGGAAATGTCCTCACCTGAGCTGCCTGCCTCGGTAGTGAAAATCTGGCCCTAAACCTCAGAATTGTTTAAAATGGAAAACTATCTGTGCAATCATCAGAAATGCTAACAAAATGAAGACAAGGTAGAATCATTTCAATGGGCACTCCTGGCCCACCCAAAATTAACGATTTGGTCAATCCATGTTCTGAACTGTATTCCACAAGCAGTATTACATAAAACTATTCTTCAGGAATTGAATAAAGTGCCTTCTAATCTTGGTACCAGCTCACATGGTTGTTGTGTCTGATGAAGGTTAGAATTATGAATCGAATTTAATAATAGTCCCATAGACCAGGCATTCATAGATCTTTGAGGAGCAAACTCCAGATTCCACCGAGCTTTGTGTGAAAAACTACATCTCAGCCGGAATCTTCTGTTCTGGAGTCCGAGTTCGGTAGCTGGCAAGAGAGTGGTTATGATGTCCATTGGGGGCGAGGGGGCATGGGAAGGCTGACCACATGCAATCTTGCACTGATCAGCTCATAACATATGCATTGGCAAGGTGCTTGCAGAATCTCGTGGCAGGGGCAGGCAGGAAGCTGCCATCCCTGCCATTACCTCAAGGGGTCCATGGTCCAGGCACTGTATTTAAAGGGCACTCGGACAGCTTGCACTATCATTTCCACCTTTGCCTGTCCCCTGCTCCACCCTTCCCTGCTAACCCTTCCTCCCTTCCTTAGTCACCCTCCACGCAACTTGTACTGCCACCACCTGGTCTCAAGCATAGGCTGGCATTTACGGGTGCTCACCAAAGAGGACAATGCAGCATCAACTCACCATTAATCATGGAAGAAGTCTACCTCAACAGGTGCATGCCACTTATGAGCAGTCATGAATGTGAACATTCTACATTTTCGCTGGTGGGGAACTTAATTTGAAGAGGGAACTTAATTCCGGTGAGTTGGCCTTTTAGTGTGCATGTATGACATGCTAATGCATGCAAAAGGGCTTCCCGACATTGTTCGTCGGGAAGCTCAACCCACATTTAAAGCTCCTTGGACTCAATTGCTAAAGCTCATCCTCCCATTAGGAAACTGATTTTTAGCCTCCTGCCAAATTAACTTCCCTCGCCTGCCAAGCCTCCCACTGCTAGCGGGACCGGAAGATTCCACCCCTTGATTTCACTCCTTAATGCTCTAAATCTAATTTTAAGATTGTGCCCCTTGTTTTGGATTCCTTCACTAGATCAAATAGCTTCACTGTATTTATCCTATTAAATCCATCTATTATTTAGCAGCCCTTGATTAGATCACTCCTCAGCCTTCTAAACTCAGGAGAATACAAGACAAATTTTAATATAACCCTTTACCCTGGTGTAATTCTGGTGAATCTGTACAATGCCTCCAATGTTAATATATCCTTCTTGAGGTACAATACCCAAAACTGAATGCACTACCTCAGATTGGATCTGAAAAAGGCTCTATGCAATTGTAGCATCATTTTCTCTTCTTTGTATTCCAACCCTTTTTAAATTAAGTTCAACATGACATTAACCTTTTTAATAATTTACATGCGTTCATATGAATTAGGAACAGGAGTAGGCCACTTGGCCCCTTGAGCATGCTCCGGCCTTCAATAAGATCATGGCTGATCTGATCTTAACCTCAAATTCCTTCCTATCCCTGATAACCTTTCACCTCCTTGCCTATCAAGAATCTATCTGCTTCTGCCTTAAAAATATTCAAGGACTCTGCCTCAACCACCTTTTGAGGAAGAGAATTCCAAAGTCTCACACCACTGAGAGAAAAAAAAATTCCTCATCTCTGTCCTAAATGGGCGACCCCTTATTTTGAAACAGTGACCCCGAGTTCTAAATTCTCCCACATTCTTTCCACATTCACCCTGTCAAGTCCCTTCAGGATCTTATATGTTTCAATCAAGTCACCTCTTATTCTTCTAAACTCCAGCAGATACAAGCCCAGCCTGTCCAACCTTTCCTCATAAGACAACCTGCCCATTCCAGGTATTAATCTAGTAAACCTTCTCTGAACTGCTTCTGATGCATTTACATCTTTCCTTAAATAAGGAGATCAATATTGTACACAACACTCCAGATGTGGCCTCACCAATGCCCTGTATAACTGAAGCATAACCTCATTACTCTTGTATTCTATTCCCACTGCAATAAATGATAACATGCTGTTAGCTTTGCTAATTACTTGCTGCACTTGCATCATAACCTTTTGTAGTTCCTGCACTAGGACACCCAGGTCTCTCTGCAACCCAGACCTCTGCAATCTCTCACCATTTAGATAATATGCTTCATCTTTATTCGTCCTGTCAAAATAGACAACCTCACATTTTCCTACATTATACTCCATTTGCCAGATCTTTGCCCACTCACCTCCCCTAGTTATATCCTTTTGTAGCCTCCTTATGTACTCTTCACAATGTATTTTCCTGCCTATCTTTGTGTCACCAGCAAATTTAGCAACCGCACCATCGGTCCCTTCATCCAAATCATTTATATAAATTGTAAAGAATTGAGGCTGCAGAACTTATTCCTGTAGCACATGACTCATCACATCCTGCCAACCAGAAAATCACTCATTCATGCCAAGGCTCTGCTTCCTGTTAGCTAGCCAATCTTCTATCCATGCTAATATGTTACCACCGACACCATGAGCTCTTATTTTCCACAATAATCTTTGATAAGGCACCTTACCAAATGCCTTCTGAGAATATCATACAGTACATCCACCGGTTCCCCTTTATCCACAGAACCCATTACTCCAATAAATTGGTTAAACATGATTTCACTTTCACAATACCGTGTTGACTCTACCTGATTACATTGAATTTATCTAAGTGCCCTGTTATAAAATCTTTAATAATAACTTTAACATTTTCCCTAAGATGTTAAGCTAATTGGCCCAAAGTTTCCTGCTTTCTGTCTCCCTTCCTTTTTGAATGAAGGAGTTATATTGCTACTTTCCAATCTAATGGAACCTTCCCCGAATCCAGGGAATTTTGGAAAATCAGAACCAATGCATCAACTATCTCACTAGCCATTTCTAGGAATGAAATCTATCAGGATCCAGGGACTTGTCAACCCGCAGTTCCAACAATTTACTCAGCTGGTAATCACTGGTGATTGTAATTATCTTGAGTTCCTCTCTTCGTTCCAATTCCTGATTTATAGCTTTTTCTGGGATTTTACTTGTATCCTCTATAATGAAGAATGATGCAAAATACCTATTCAATTCATCTATCATCTCCTTATTTTCCATTATTAATTCCACAGACTCAATTTCTATAGGACCAATTCTCACTTTGTTACCTCTTTTCTTTGTTAAATATCCATAGAAACCCTTACTATCTTTATATTTCTAGCTAGCATTCTCTTGTACTTTAATTTTTCTCTTCTCATTTATCCTTGAGTTATTCTTTGCTGAGCGGTGTCAGGCTGGGCGTGGCAGGGGCACAGCCGATCGCCGCCCGCGATCAGCTGCACGCTGCTATTTTACGTGGGCAGGCCAATTATGACCTGCCCAGTGTGATGCACACCTGGAAGCACTGAGCGCTCCCTGTGCGGGTAGGGGGAGGAAGCTGAGTTGGGGCCTCCCTGAGAAATCTCCCTGAGGCACAGACCTGCCTCAGGGAGTTTAATTTCATCCTTAAAAATTTAAATAAAGAAAAAAAAAATTCAGATGTGTCCCTTTATGTGACAATGTTTTAATGAAAAAATTTATTTGCTTTGTAAATCCTTCATGAAACCTCAACCTGCCCGTGGATGAGGTTTCATCATAAATGCAAAGGCCACCTCGGCTTTTCGCCTGCCAACCTTAAGGTTGGACGGGCAGCCTTGTTAACCCTTTTAATTAGTTTATAAATGGCCTTTGACAGTTTGGCGGGCATGCAGCCAACTCCAGTGCGCATCCGCCAAACTGAAGATTGGAATGATGCGCGGTGATATCAAGAAGCACACCCGACGTCACCGCGCATCATTTTATATGTTGGTGAGCAGGGCCCACCTCCGCACGCCGACCCGAAGATTCTAGCCCAGGGATTTATAGCCACAAACTCATTCAGTTGTCTCTCCTAGTGAAATTGTTGCCAGAAAACTTCACTGTACAAAAATAAGCTCTAATTGAAAGCAGCTCTTTGAAAAAACATCACACTGCTATTGGGGAATTAAACCTTTATCTCCCACCTGACAAAAGGGATACACATAACTACACTAACAAGGACATTACCTGTTACTGGGGATTTTATTTAGCACTGGCATGATCATTAAGTCATGGGACCACTTTAAGTAACTATCGCTGATCAGATAATTTTCTTTAAATCATGCCTGAAGTTATTTTATTCAAACTTTTTATTCATTAAGATTCATTAACTTATTCTTTGGCAGAACCAAGAAGAGGTGATCTTCAATCCAAAAGAACCCAAACTGGCAAAATAAATCAGTGTTTATATCCTACAAAAGTCAAATGATGAACTGGAAGACTGAGAGTTAAAAGGACTGTAACCCTGAATGACATGGTCACACCAGTCACACCTACCAGAGTCACACCAACCAAGGAACTACCTAGCACTGATCCCTCAGTCAGTAGGGTCAGCAGCAGGGCACTTTATCACCTTATTGGAACTGGACAAGCAGGATAACAGACCTGCAGAATAGTCCATTTCTCAGTGAAGCATTCACATCATAAATTCTGACCCTCTTGCACCCCAAATGATATTAAAGTACAGGGAATGAATACCTTCTCTATGTTATTTTCCTTACTACTTCTAATTGCTCTTTTCATGGTGTTGTATCAACTTCCTCGTTTATTTCCATTTCACGAAGCAGCTTTAGGTGCTTTTTAGTTAAAGACATTTGAAAAGGCAATGTGCTGTTGTCACTACTGCTGTAATTATAGAAGTATCACTAAATAGGAAGGCACCTTGGCTCAAATTTTGTGGTGGTAATGATGGCAAAATTGTTTGCACTTGTTGTTACTACTCCACTGAACCTGACACCAACTTCTGTGGTGGGGTGGGATGGGGGGGTTGGGATTTTCATCTCCTGATGGGGTTGGGAAAATAACAAAAACAGGCTTTTTGGCTTCCAATTCTAATTTTCAGCATCTTCCTGGCCCATGCTATTTTTGTGAGGCTTTTTCACTGGTCAAGAAGGCCTTGAGTGCAAATCTTGCATGCACCTCTTCTGAGGGTGGATCATTATTGTGAGGACTATAGGAAATGTGAATTTCCTTCCCCATGCTATTTTCATGTGGGTTTTGAAAGCCTAAAAAATAACTGCCATGCTTGAGAGTTTGTGACCAGTGGGGAAAGCCTGCCAAGGAGTCTGGAACATTCTGACAGATAAGTGTTAAATGTTTTGACACCTTCAAATGGCACTATTCAATGCTGTATTGCAATGTAAATGTGTTTTTAACGCAGTGATCATAGCGCTCTGTTCTGCAAAGGTAAGTTGACCATTACAATGACTGCTCATGTTAACATGCACTACAGTACTTTTCCCAATGGAGAAAGTGCCATAATGCACTCAAAACTGTAGAACAATCTGCTGAGAAACTCTGCTATCATTCTTTGGAATGAGATTTAAATGTCCAGAGATCTTTAGCTTTGAAACAAATAGTTCTGCTGTTGAACATTAAAAAAAATCTAAGCATCTGTTCCACTCCATTGATGGACAGGCAACTTACTTGGAAATGGAAATTATTCTGCAGCTTTAAAAAATGCCAACTACTTTTCAGTTTCAATGGACTCCATTGTTTACATTTTCTGGGCTTATTTTGATAGCTGGGGCTAATATGAACAGTCTGGCTGAGTTTCAAAATCTCTAGGACCACTTATCTTAGCAAGGGGCTGGGTTCACATTTTCAATGACAATTTTAAGAGCTTATTAAATGATTATCCGTCTTTGATGTAGTAAGCAGATAAGTGTTTGCTTTTACAACAGATTGACCGCTAGAGGGGAATTACATGTTTTGAACTGCTTCTTTGGAAGAGTTCTTTTCAGTATGAAGTGCCTTTGAATATGACAGCCATGTTAGATTATTAGAAGTTTTTTTTTAAAATCTCCATTTCAAAGACATCCTGAAGTTTGCCCATAGTGGATACTTGGTGAGTGGCCATGGTGGATACATGGGGTGGTGCATGGAGGGGGCATAGGGGGTATAAGGGATCATGGGGTTGCATGAGGTATATGAGGAGGAAAGGGACATATGAAGGGGCATGGAGGGGCATAGTGAATATGAGGGGCATGGAGGGGTCATGGGGATTATAAGGGGGAATGGATGGGACATGGGGAGTGTAAGGAGGCATGGAGGGGTATGAGGCATATGAATGGGCATGGGGTAGCTTGGGAGCATAAGAAGTCATGGGGGTATAGCAACATGGAGAATATGAGGGACATGACCTGGGTTGCATGGGGATAAAAGGGGGTGTGCAGGGGACATGGGGTGAGGGATGAAAGTTAGGGGGCTTAAGAACTATGTTGGAGAGCTGGGCTGATGTCCCAGCAAATGGAGGTGGACTTTCTAACTAGCCCGCCTTGGCACCTGCATTCCTCTAACATTGCCTCAGGATTCAGAAAACCTGAACTCTACCTGTCCTGGCTCCAAGAGATGAAGAAGTGGAAGTCATGTGCAGAGGCAATGGGCTTACATTTCCAAACTCGGGAAAAGGCCCAATTCACATTTCGCAAATTCAACATAAAAATATGATGTCTGCATTTATATGAATGATGCAGAAATCCTGAAGTTGTTGGCAGTTAAGCTTCTTCAGAGGGTGTGCTGTTGAGGATATCATCCCTCCACTTAAGATTGCAATCAATGGAAATCAATTGAATTCGCAAGAACTTCCACAATTATGCTGTTAGTCTCATGGCAAAAACCCTTGAACAAGTTGGACCTTTGGCAGATGTAACTGGGTTTTAAACAACATATGAAGTTCTCAATTATTGCTAATTTCTCTCACTGGTCATAAAAACTAATTTTATTTTTGCGGAATGTCAAATTCCTCCATAATGATGAATTCTACAATTTTGTTAAAAAAAGTCTTGTTTTTAAAATTTGTTTTTATTTTAGTTTGGGCCTTAATGACAGAAGTCTTGTGGTGCAGTGGGTAGCATCTCTCCCTCTGAGCCAGAATCTCCAGGTTCACTCCAGGACTTGATGACCACAGAAGGGATGTTCATAATGCGGCCAAACAAGTTGATTGTCAACCTGAAAATCCTTCCAACACACCTATGGCAGGGGGTAGGGTAGGAGAGACTCTTTGCCAGCCATGCTTGATGCACAGTTGCAGCCCTCAGATTACAGCCTTTGGCTTTAGGCTCATGCCCTTTTCCAGGAAAAAACAAGCTATGGAAAACAGACAAGCTTTTGTCTGCCTCACGTGTCTTTAGATGCAGGATGTGTTCTAAGTCTTCTATCTTAATCTAACTGTTTATTTCACTATCTGAAAATTTAAATTAAAAGTGAAGGGTATGAAGTACTTTTAACTTCCTGGTTTGCTGTTTACGAATACTTCAATGTGATTGGTTGCTTACCTGCTTGTTGACATCACTGGTGCTGCATGCTATGACATCTGCCCCTTGATTTAACACCAAGTTTAAACTGCCGCAGAGAAAGGAGAAAACCCCAGCAGAGAGATCACAAGTTCTTTGTGGGCCTCTTTCTTTGAGGTCAGTAGCAGTTGCAATTGTTTGGTCACCTGATGGTAAAATCCAGACCCTTATGTTCCATAATAGTAGCGGTATTTGTTTGATAACTGGAAATATGAACTCCAACAGTTAAGGTGCAGCAGGCAAACTTCCAAAAGGTCGGCAGAGCTGCACTTTTTGCACAGAATGTTGCCAATTTCCAGAGACTGTTGAGATTGCTGATTTCAGTCTTACGCTGTCAATGAGAATTAGCTTTAAATAATCTCATTCATTTCAAAAGGTAATATGGTTTCATTTCAAAGCAAATGAAGGTTATACAGCAGAGACGGATGGTCAAATATATATTACTGATGCTGTAGAGGAGATCTCACTCTCAGACTCAGTTTAATAGGCATGTTAAGATGCAACTGGGTGCATATAGAAGATTACTGAAAGAGTAATAAATCAAAAGACTGAGAATAGGCAGACCTATTACAAAAGAAATAAAAATACATATGTGCGGAGTAGTGGTGATGTAGTAATTGGGGGAGGTGAAAATGAGTGTTATAGAATTATCTTTAAAAGCAGGTCTATTCTCATGGTAATGTTTCCTGAGACGAATTAGGCAGTAATGAATATGAAGACACCCACATGTTTGCTTTTTTGACATTTTTATTTGTGTAACAGGAGTTCACGATTCACAATTGTTATGAATTCAATTCTTTATGTCTGTGTGCACTATGTTAAATTTGCAGTCTATGAACATTGTGACGTTTAAAGTACAGGATGGTCCAATGCTGTTACAGTGGTTCCTGCCTAGTAACAAGGGTGAGACCCTCTGGGAGTATTTTGATAGGTCTCCCAGATCAATTCAAGGGTCAGTGAAGAGCAGTTCAAGGGTCAGCCAATTTGAACTAGTCAGAGAGTCAGTTTGAGGTGGTCTGGTAGCCAAGAAGTGTCACAGACACAGGGATAGGATTAGGTCCTGTTAAATTAAAAGAAGGGAGCAATGAAATAGGCTCTGAATTAAAGAAAAGCTGCAGTTAGCAGACTGACCTTGTACTGTAGGCCGTGAGGCAAAGTTACCCATTTGGATCAGTGGTGTTCTGCTTGGCACAGCCATAGGTTTGAAAGTGTGTCTGTGAGCTAGTGTTGAGTCATTTGGGAATCCTGGGAAAAGAAATCTCGGATTGAAACACTGCAAGGTGGGCCGTTGTTAATGCTGTCCAAGTGGGAGAGCTGTTTGGAGAGAATTCCAAGGCAGGGTCTTCAAAGGGGGAGATTGGAAACCCTCGTGAGAAAGGCGATGTTTCAGTGAGATTGGTTGACCCATGTGGGACTAATGTCTGGGTGATCTCTTGAGTGATCTATGGACTCTGTCTTGTTGCATCTGTCATTTACTCTGTACTGTGGTGTGTTCGACCATAGTTTGTCTGTTAATTCAAATGTGTCTCATACTGACGCTGAATGTTAGAGTATAAGATACATATGGTAAATTGTTTTATCTTTCTGAAATTTCATATAGTAAATGTTGTTTTGTTTGTTCAAATCCCATGGAATCTTGTAGCTTTACTCCAAAAGCAGATGTCTTGAATCTCAACCTTTAACTACTTTAAATAAAATGTTACAGGTCCCTGCTGGAACATGCACCCACTGACACCAGCACCCCCCACCCCCCCAAAGCCCCATATCATGGAGTCTGACCATGGATCGCAAGATAAATTGGGGGCTCTTGAGGGATCTCAGATCTGCAGATACTTGCCGAGATTAAGATTTATAAGGTTTCCAAGGTGAATTTTACTATACAGATTGTAAAGTATGATGTCTTTGTCAATTGCTGCAACTTTTCTGGAGAGGGAGGATGTATCCTTGAGTGATTTGCAACAATTAACTAAAGATAGGTTAATCACATTAACAGAAAAGTTAAGAGTTAGAATTAAAAGCAAGGGCTAAGAAAGCATAAATAATTGAGGTAATAGCACAGTATCAGGGATTGGAAGAAGCAAAAATGAATACAGATAACAATTCCGCTGAATTGGCTAGAATTCAGTTGCAGATGAAGCAACTGGAAAAAGAAAGAAAATGCAAAAGCTTGAGCTCGAGTTTCAAAAGGAGAAAGAAATCAGACAGCATGAACTGGCTAGAGAAAAGCTTACGTTACAGAGTAAAAGAGAGTCTAGTAGTTTGGATGAAGAATCAAGTCCCATTCCAAGCTTTGATATAACAAAGAATCTTCGCCAATTGCCTAAATTCACTGAAGACAGGGTTGAGAGATATTTTATCTAATTTGACAAGGCAGCTAACCAACTAAAGTGGCCAAAGAACACACAGACTCTCATTTTGCAAAGTGTGTTGGTTCAGAAGACTATGGATGTCTATTCTAGTCTTTCAGAAGAACAATCTTCAAATTATGAGATAGTTAAAGCTGCAGTACTTAATACTTACAAACTTGTCCCTGAAGCCTATCAATCGACATTTCGGACTTTAAAGAAAAGACTGAATGAGACATTTATAGAATTTTCTAGGGAAAAAGAAATACTGTGGGACTGGTGGTTTTGATCCCTGAAGTTAGAACAAAATTTTGAGAATGTGAGGGGGCTAACAATAATGGAAGAATTCCAACCAGCATCCCAACATCTATTAGGTTACACCTGAAAGACTAAAAGATTTCTAAGGTATAAGTAGGCAGAAGCATTCACAACAATTTTCAGCCAACGGTGCTGAGTGGATGATTTATCTCAGCTTCCTCCAGAGGTCCCCAGCATCACAGACACCAGTCTCAGCCAATTCAATTCACTTCATGTGTTACCAAGAAATGGCAGAAGGCAGTGGACACTACAAAGGCTGTGGGCCCAGACAATATTCCGGCAATAGTACTGAAGACTTGTGCTCCAGAACTTGCTGCACCCTTAGCTAAGCTGTTCCAGTACAGCTACAACTCTTGCATCTACCCAGCAATGTGGAAAATTGACCATGTATGTCCTGTACACAAAAAGCAGGAGAAATCCAACCTGGCTAATTACCACTCCATCAGTCTACACTCCATCAACAGTAAAGTGATGGAAGAGGTCATCAACAGTGCTTTCAAGAGGCGTTTGCTTAGCAATAATATGTTCACTGCTGCTCAGATTGGGTTCTGCCAGGGCCACTCAGCTCCTGACCACATTACAGCCTTGGTTTAAACATGGGCAAAAGAGTTGAACTCCAGAGGTGAGGTAAGAGTGACTGTCCTTAACATCAAGGCAGCATTTGACTGAGTGTGGCATACAGGTACCCTAGCAAAACTGGTGTCAGTGGGAATCGGGGGAAAACTCTTCACTGGTTGGAGTCACACCTAGCACAAAGGAAGATGGTTGTGGTTGTTCGAGGCATTTTATCATGTTCTCAGGAGGTTCCAAAGTGTTTACAGCCAATAGGTTATTTTTGAAGTGCAGTCATTGTTCATACTGGGGCTTAGTGAGTTAAATTATGAGGATGGGCTGCATAAACTTGGTTTGTATTCCTTTATATATAGCAGATTGCATGGTGAACTGTTCAAGGTTTTTAAAATGTTAAAAGGATTTGATAGGGTGGATACAGAGAAACTATTCCCTCTGGTGGGGAAATCAAGAACAAAGAGATAAAATCTCAAAATCAGAGCTAAGCCTTTCAAGAGTGCAATCAGTAAGCTCTAGGGTTGCCAACCCCTCCAGTTGGCCGGGAGACTATCAGAATCGACATCTATCTCCCAGTGGCTATTGAAGGCAATCTTGGAGATTTTACATATATTTTAAGCAAATAAATTAATACAATGCACATACTTTGTACAGAAGTTCAACATTCATTGAAAAACAGTGATCTGATTACATACTTGGCAGTGTGATGACATAAAACGTAAATTGGTACAGACGCGCACACATACTTCTAAACCACTGCTGGACCAACCAGTTATCAGTAGCAGCCACCAAGGAGGAGAAGAAACTACAACCCCTATCATAAGGCATTGCCATGCAGTGACATCATATCTGGCAAAGTGCCACCCAATCAAATTCAAACCATAAAAAGCCAGAGGGATTCCAATTGCTGGGATTTTGGCAGACTGCAATGGAATTGATGGGGTTTGAATGTCATTGTGGGAGTGGGTGCGAGCAATGAGCATTAGCCCAAGAGCAGCTGGTGCAAGCAAGGGTTTGGATCATTTCACCTTAGATATTTTCATTAAAAACAGAGGTAGAGAGAGAAAAAAAACTTTATTTTCTGCTCAATTTTAGCAGCTTTTAATATCCCTTTTTGAACATGACATCAGATCTTGCATTATGTCCATTAAGAGTGAGTAAAGCTTTTTTTATCTGTAAACTTTAATTGTTAGTCAACCTGGCTGCAAATTCATCCCGTTTGCCTGATTAAAGTTGGCGTGTTTTCCTCTCTTGCACTCCCTTAGTACCCAGTTGTGCCAGGCTGCCGCCTTTCTGTGATGGCTTTCCACTGACATCTCCTAAAATATGTCCAGCCAGAGCTGGCAACACCAGCAAGCACTTACTTACACAATAGGTAGTGGAAACCTGGAACTCACTCTCCCACAAAATGCTGGGACAATTAGAGCTTTCAAAACTGAGATTGATAGATTGTTGTTAGGTAAGGCCATTAGGGAATATGGAGCAAAGGTCCAAAAATGGACTTCAGATACGAATCAGCATGATCTAATTGAATGGTATGTCAGGCTTGACGGGTGAATGGCTTACTTCTGTTCCTATGTAACATTCTTGTTAGTGGGAAAGGTTGATTTATGAAAGACATTCTACACTTTAGGATTAATCTTCACTACTCACCTGAAATGAATTTGCATTAACACCTTCCCCAAAGTGGGTAGATAGGCTCTTATCAATTATGAAGTAATTAAATGTAGGAACAAAAGAGACTGATGGCCCATATACACATGGTTAATTTGGACACCATAAGTGGAATCTTGTGCCCTCCCCCATGGCGAGTTTGACATGTGGGACTTCCAGCTCCGGGTTCTGATCCTGGGGAAAGGCCCATCAGTGACCTGTCAAGTGCCTGATTGGCATGTAATACTGGCGAGCCAGGACTCCCGTCACCAGCACAAGATTCCACCCCGTAAGGTCCTACAAACAGCAAATTAGATAAGTAACAAGGCCATCTGCTTTTGGAATTGTTCCTTGAGAAAGGAATGTGATCTGGAACACTTGGAGGATTTCACTGTTCTTCTTCAAATGTGCCATGGGCCATTTACTCCACCTGAGAAAGCAAGTGGGGCTTAATTGAGCCACTCATCTGAAAGGTGGCGTTATCAAAACGGCAACACTCCCTCCATACTGCATTGGGTTACCAGCTGAGATTATGTGCTCAAGTCCTCATGTATGCTTGAACTCACAGCTCCTTGACTGAGGTGAGTGTACTGCCCAGCACATAATGCCTTTAGGGCTCATCTCTGTAAGTCAGACTTGGCACTGGATAATTTTCAATATGTCTTTTGGGCTGTGATAGGCCTAGTTATTGGAGTGGATAGCCTACCCTGCAGGGTTACCCTGGAGTTTGTAGGAATTAAATGTTAATCGCCTGGATAGTGCTGCAAGCAACTCATAAGAAAAATCGGCATTCAAAACTACGGAGTGGAATTATCCGGGCCACTGGGTGACCCCCTAAACCTGGGTGCGCCCCCTACCCCCCATCGCCCCCCACCGCCTCTAGTTAATTAACTGTTAATAGACTGGAGATGAGATTTCTGCCCCTCAGAGATAGGAAGTCCCTCCTCAGAGTGCTGCCAGACAATTAGAGGCCAGCAGCTCTCCAGCACTTTGTGTGTGCAGCACTGGGTCATTTAGGTCCGGTTGGGATCTTTTCTGGTGCCAAGCTAGCAGGCCTGGAAAGGCCCGGGTAAAACCTTAGGGGGCCCTCCAATGAGCCCAGGGGAACTGGGCTGCCGCTTGGCATAGCCCTCTCCCGCTATTGGTTAAATCATGGTGGCGGCAGGATGAGACCATTAAGTGGGCTATAATTGTCCACTTAAGGGCCTCAATTGGGCCATGGAAGGTGGGCCACCCAACGCTACCCCCATTTCTTGTACAATTAACAGCAGTTGATGCGCAGGCCACCAACTGGATTGAACGAGTCCTCATGCCTTCAAACCCAGCATGGCAGGTGGATGTTTTTTCTCAACCTTCAAACGGTTTTCTTTGTGATTCATGAAATATATTGGAGGTGGAAATTTTACATGGCGGGAGGTCATATGATGAAACCATCGGGAATATTTCCAACCAGAATTGACAACAAACTTAAAGTGGAGTTGAAGGTGAGTAACAGGAGTAAAAGTTCTAAATTGGTGAAAGATAAACTTTATGAAGCTGAGAGGTGATCTGGCGAAAGCGGACTGGTTACAGCTACTTGAAGGGAAATCAGTGACAGACCAACGAGAAGCATTCAGAAGCGAGATTCTACAAGTACTGCCAAATCTAGAGCCTCCTGTTATCTAGAAGCATACAGGGTAAGATAAAGCAGAAAAGAAAGCTTATGACAGTCACAAAAAAAATTAGAAAGCTTAATGAAGTATAGAAAATACATGGGTGAAGTAAAAAGGGAAATCAGGAAAGCAAAGAGAGGATATGAAAAAATATTGGCAGGTAAAATCAAGGAAAACCCAAAGATGTTTTATCAGTACATTAAGAGCAATAGGATAACTAAGGAAAGGGTAGAGCCTATCAGGGAAGTACAAGGTACCTTACATGTTAATGCAGAAAATGAGGGCATGGTTGTTAATGAGTACCTTGTCTCTGTCCTCACTAAGGAGAGGGATGACTCAGACATTCTAGTTAATAAGGAGGAGTATGAAATATTAGACACAATAAGCATTGTGAGTGAAGAAATATTGGAGGGACTGACATCCTTGAAGGTAGATAAATCACCAGAGCTGGATGGACTGTATCCCAGGCTGTTAAAGGAAGCCAGGGGAAAAATCACGGATACTCAGAGGATCATTTTTCAATCTTTACTAGGTACAGGCGAGGTATCAGAGGATTGGGGGCCTGCGAATATTCATATCATTGTTTAAAAAGGATGTGAGGGATAGGCAAAATAACTATATGCCAGTCAGTCTGACCTCAGTGGTGGGAAAATTATTAAAATAATTCTGAAGCCAGGATAAACTGTCACTTAGAACAGCATGGATTAATCCGTGACAATCAGCATGGTTTTGTTAAGGGAAAGTTTTACCTTTGTAACCTAACTGAATATTTTAACAAAGTAACAAGGAGGATTGATGAGGGTAGTGTAGTGGATGTGGTCTATATGGATTTTAGTAAGGCATTTGACAATGTCACACATGGCAGACTGGTCAAAAAAGTAAAAGCCCATGGAATACAGAGGAATTTTGGATCCATAATTGGCTCAGTGACAGGAAACAAAGGGTGATGATTGACGGTTGCTTTTGTGAATGGGAAGCAGTTTCCAGTGGCATATCACAGGGCTCAGTATTGAGGCCCTTGCTGTTTGTTGTATATATTAGTAATATGGATTCAAATGAGGCATGATTGGGTAATTTGCACATGACACAAAAATTGGCGTGTAGCTGATAGAGAAAAGGATAACTGTGGACACCAGAATGATATCAAAGTTTGGGTGAGTGGGTGAAAAAGTGGCAAATGGAATTCAATCTGGAAAAGTGTGAGTTGATGCATTATGGAGGGCAAACAGAGCAAGGGAATACATAATAAATGGGAGGATATTGAGAGGGATAGAGGAAGTGAAAGACCTTGGAGTGCATGTCCACAGGTCTCTGAAGGTGGCAGGACAGGTGGATAAGGTGGTAAAGAAAGCATATGGAATGATTTCCTTCATTGGATGAGGTATAGAATATAAAAGCAGGGATATAATGCTGGAACTGCATAGACATTGGTTAAGCCGCAACTAGGGTTGCATACTGTTCTGGTCACCACATTACAGGCAGGATGTAATGGCTCTGGAGACAGTACAGAGGAGATTTACAAGAATGTTGCTAGGGCTCTAAAATTGCAGCTGTGAGGAGAGATTGGGTAGATTAGGATTGTTTTCCTTAGAACAGAGGAGGCTGAGGTTTGGTTTGATTGAGGTGTACAAAATTACGAGGGGCCTAGATGAGGTAGACAGGAAAGACCTGTTTCCCTAACAAAGAAGTCAATTACTAGGAGGCACAGATTTGAGACGATTGGTAGAAGGATTAGAGGGGATATTAGGAAAAACATTTTCACCCAGAGGGTGGTAGGTGTCTGGAGTTCACTGCCCAACTTGATGATTCAGGCAAAAACCCTCAACTCATTTAAAATGTGCCTGGATCTACACCCACAGTTGTATAACCTGCAAGGCTACGGACCGAATGCTAGAAGATGGCATTAGAATAGGCAGCTAGTTTTTTCAGCCGGTACAGACATGATGGGCTGAATGGCCTCTTTTTGTGCTGTAACTTTTCTATAGTTTCAATGATTTCCATGGTGAGTGCATGGAGACATTGTTGCCATCAGATCAGATGGCTGGTGGCTTTAACCAAGCACCAGAGAACAAAGATAGTGAGAGCATGGCCAATTTTAATAAGGCACTATCAATATGCACATTTCTTCCTTTTTAGGTGCTCACTGCTAATGTGTAAGAAGACAGGAATTCACTTTTTCATTGAAACTAAAGGCCTTTGACCAATAAGTGGGAGAGTTTCATGGTCATCCATACTGCAGAAAGTAGTGACAAACCACCACTGTACTTTGTCAAGATATTTATGGACCAATCCAATGTAAGCCCATGGACGCCAGTACCCTCTAAGGGCAAGGTACCTGAAGGAGGAGGAGGAGGCGTATAGTTGAGTATTCAATGTGGAGAAGATTAGCAACATTCCAAATAAATAAAACCTGAATCAGATGCCAAAAAGGTATGTTTTTGAATATAACATTTATGTGGGAAATATCTTAAGCCATTTAATTTTCAGTATAGTTTCTTAATAGAAAGAAAATCAAACAATTCTAGTAATTCACTTACTTTTCCATAGGATCCTTGACCCAGCACTTTAAGTAATTCAAACTGAGAGGGATCTGCTTTTTCAAAACCTTCCTTCACATGGTTGCTGATGTCTATTTCCTTCACGATACCCTCATCCTGGAGGGAAATAATTACACAGAAGATTACATTGGACAAAGACCGCATGCACATGCAATAAACCATACCTTCCAGTACACAATACTTTTAACCAACATTGACCCATTAGGACACTGGAGCAATGTTTTTCATATACGTGCTTGGGAATCAATTAGGTGCTATAGTAATTTTTCCTCTTCCTTAAGTACCTTCCACTGTAAACATTGGTTTTAAAGACACTAATTGAATTAAGTTTACCAAAAATCATGTCCAGTAAATATTTATCAGTAAAAATTAAATGTTTGCTTGAAGATTAGTTTATATTGTCAATTTACATACAAGGATTCACAAGTGATTGTGACCTCAACCTTTTGATAGTTATAAACTAAACAAAGTTACATGATTGGCCACCTAGCAACCCATGAACGTACTGAACAGCATCTATTGAGTTCACATGCTGCCTTAGGTTATGGAATTTTACAGGTTAGAATACATGGCACTTTCATACAGTGAGGGCTGTAAAATATTAGTATATTTTGTGAGTGGGTACTGGAAGTTGATCTTCAGAGTTCTATAAATTGGATCATGCCTGAATTTGGGTGTAATTGACTGCAACACAGCTGCCTGATGAGGCCAGCACAGGATAACACCAAATTGATAACACAGAGTTCTCAAGAAGGGCCATACAGACTCGAAACATTATCTCTGTTTCTCTCTCCATGGATGCTGTCAGACCTGCTGAGTTTTTCCAGCATTTTCGGTTTTTATAATGCAAAACTGGTTTCCCAGCTCATTACTGGCAATCATTGGACACCAACCACAGCCCCACAGGCAACTTGTTGGTCACAAGAGGACAGCAAATTGGCCTGTCTCCTGCTAGCTGAGCATCTAAGGTCAGTCTGGAGAGTGTTATGATCTCAGTAAAGACAGATAACTTTAAAAAGAGATATGAATTTCCCAGAGACTGATGGCAAAAAAAACACCCAAGATTTCACATTTTAAGACTTCTACTATAATAAACAAACAAAATTAACTCAAACTAAACATTACTCAACAAGCAACTAATACACCAAACTATAGAAGAGGTACTTCTAATTAACTAACGCAATCAAAAATATATTACGCCACATTCCCAGTAGATATGTAGCCTTGTAGATTCAGTTCCAAACTGGCATTCCAGTTATCCCTGCCACATCAGGGCGAGTCTTCCAGTGTCCTTTGAAAGTCACTTCACTCAGTCTTCTGAATATCCCCAAACCGACTTCCAGCAGAAAGGCCCATTCCTATGACTCCTGGGTACTTAAGCCTCCCCAAGTCCCATCTCTTCAAATAGAAAATCAATTCTTCTTGGCATCCTCCTCAGGGGCTAAAACAAAACAGTCTTTTCCTCTACTTTGCAAAGCAGCAGTTGTTTTTCTGTCTCCGTACTAAGTCTATGAGTCTGAGAGTTTGTGTTCTGAAAGATCAGCTGCCCCTTTTTTCTGTCATTATAAGTTATCATTTATTGCAAGGGGAATCGAATACAAAAGTAGGGAGGTTATGCTTCAGTTGTACAGGGCACTAATGAGACAACATCAGGAGTACTCTGTATAGTTTTGGTCATCTTATTTATGGAAGGATGCAAATGTATTGGAAGCAGTTCAGAGAACGTTTACTAGACCAATACCTGGAATGGGTGGGTTGCCTAAGGAGGGAATGTTGGACAGGCGATGATTGTATCCACTGGAGTTTAGAAGAGTAAGAGGCGTCATGATTGAAACATATAAGATCCTGAGGGGTCTTGACAGAGTGGATGTGGAGGGGATGTTTCCTCTTGTGAAAGAACCTAGAATTAGGGGTCATTGTTTAAAAATAAGGGGTCGCCCATTTACAACAGAAATGGGGCAAAATCTTTTCACTCAGAGGGTTGTGAGTCTTTAGAAAGTTACCTGGATACTTTATTCTTGAGGCAGGTAAGGAATGCAGAAACCTCAGCCCTTGCAATTGTCCAGAAGGTTTGAGGTTTCTTCAGCTTGTTTGGATGAGAGTGAGCCTGCAGGATAGATGAGCTAACTAGCTATGGCACCATGGTACAGGAAGCCATTTAAGCAGGGGGAGTTACAAGGAATGTACTGGTAGTAAGGGACAGTATAGGCAGAGGGATTGACACCATTTTGTACAGCAAAGAGCGGGGGTCCAGACAGCTATGTCACTTGCCCATTGCCAGGGTTCGGGACATCTACTCAGGGATGGAGAGGAACTTGCAGTGGGAAGGGGATGACCCAGTCATTGTGGTCCAGGTTGGTACGAATGACATTGGCAGGATAAAGGTTCTGCTTATTCAGGATGAGGAACTTGGCACCAAGTTAAGAAGCAGAACCTCAAAGGTGATAATCTCTGGATTACTACCTGAGCCATGTGCAAATTGATAAGGGCAAATAAGATTAGGAGGTGAATGGGTGGCTCAAAGCCTTGTGTGGGAGAAGCAGGTTCTGGTTCGTGGAGTACTGGCACCAACACTGGGGAAAGTGGGATCAGTACCGTTGGGACAGTCTAACCTGAACCATGCTGGGTCTGATTTTCTTTCGAGCCACATAACTAGGGAAGCAGAGAGGGTTTTAACCTAAGTAGTGGGGCCAAGGGTACAAATTTGGGAAGATGTGGTAAATCAAAGAGTAGAGACAAGGCAAAAGGGAAAAATATTATTCCTGGAAATGAAAAACAGACCATGACAGAAAGAGGATAAATCCAGCAATAAATCAATAGGACAGACTAAAGGTTATAAAAAGAGCAAAAGGATAAAACTAAAGGTTCTGTATTTGAATGTACAAAGCATTGGAAACAAAACAGATGAACTGAGAGTTCACATAGAAATAAATAATTATGATTTGATAGCCATTACAGAGACATGGCTGCAGGGCGACATGGATTGGGACCTAAACATTAAAGGGTAATGGGACATTTAGGAAGGACATGAAATGAGTAATAAAGCTTTGTCAGTTAATTATGGTATTAGCACAATAGAGAGGGATGACCTAAGTTCAGGAAACCAGAATGTGGAAATGGTTTGGGTGGAGATGAGAAATGATAAAGGCAAGAAGTTACTTGTAGGCGTTGTGCACAGGCCCCCTAATAGTAATCATATGGTAAAATGGAGCATAAAGGGATAAATAAAGGGAGCTCGTCAGAAAGTCTCAGTGATAATCATGGGAGATTTTAATCTACATCTAAACTGGAAAAGTCAGATGGGCAAAGGTAGTCTAGATGAGGAGTTCATAGAATGTTTCCGGGATTGTTTCTAAGAACAACATGTTCTGGAGCCAACCAGAGAGCAGGCTGTAATAGACCTGGTATTGTGCAACAAGATGGAATTAATTAATGAACTCATTGTGAAGGTGCTCCTAGGTAGCAGCAATCATATGATTGAAATTTACATTCAGTTTGAGGGAGAGAGGAGTGGGTCCGAGACTATGGTTTTAAACTTAAATAGGGCAAATGTAAAGGCATGAAACCAAAGTTGGCTAAAGTGATTTGGCAAATTATGTTAAGGGATAGGTCAATAGACATGTAGTGGCAAACATTAAAGGGGATATTTCAGAATACACAGAATAGATACATTCCAATGAGTAAGAAAAAGTCTAAGGGATGGGCACACCATCTGTAGTTAATTAGAAAGGTTAAAGATAGTATCAAACTTAAAGAAAAAGTACATAACTGTGCAAAGATAGGTGGAAGGTCAGAGATTGGACAGAATATAAAGAACAGCAAAGGATGACAAAATGATTAATAAGGAAGGAAAAATTACAGTATGAGAGAAAGCTAGCCAGAAGTATAAAAATAGATAGTAAGAGTTTCTAAAAATATTTTAAAAATAAATTAGTTAACACAGTGAGTGTTGGTCCCATAGAAAGTAAGCCTGGAGAATTGATGATGGAAAACGAGAAAATGGCAGACGAATTAAACAGGTATTTTGCATCAGTCTTCACTATAGATCATACAAGTAACATGCCAGAAGCAGCTATAAATCAGGAAATAGAAGGTAGGGAAAAACTCAGGAAAATTACAATCACCAGAGAAGTGGTACTAAGTAAATTGTTGGAGCTGCAGGCTGACAAGTGCCCAGGTCCTGATGGACTTCATCCTAGGGTCTTAAAAGAAGTGGCTAGTGAGATAGTTGATGCATTGGTTTTAATTTTCTGAAACTACCTAGATTTGGGGAAGGTCCCATTAGATTGGAGGATAGCAAATGCAACTCCATTATTCAAAAGGGGAAGGAGGCAGAACGCGGGAAACCACAGGCCAGTTCACTTAACACCTGTCATAGGGGAAAATGTTAGAAGCTATTATTAAAGAAGCTGTAGCATGGCACTTGGATAAGTTTAAGGTAATCAGGCAGAGTCAATATGGTTTTGTGAAAGGGAAATCATGTTTAACCAACTTATTGGAGTTCTTTGAGGGAGTAACATGTGCTACCAGTGGATGTACTGCACTTCAATTTTCAGAAAGCATTTGATCAAGTGTGAGATCAAAGGCTATTAAGGAAAATAAAAGTTCATGGTATGGGGGTAACATATTGGCATGGATAGAAGATTGACTGGCAAACAGGAAGCAGAGAGTAGGCATAAACGGGTCTTTTTTAGGTTGGCAAGATATAATGAGTTATGTGCCACAGGGATCAGTGCTGGGACCTCAACAATTTATATAAATGACTTAGATGAAAGGATGGAAGGGATTGTTGCCAAATTTGCTGATGATACAAAGATAGGTAGGAAAGTAAGTTGTGGAGAGGATTTAAGGAAGCTACAAAAATACATAAATAGGTTAAGTGAGTGGGCAAGGATCTGGAAAATGGAGTATAATGCAGGGAAACATGAAATTGTCCATTTTGGCAGGAAGAATAAAAGAAAAGCATGTTATCTAAATGGTGAGAGATTGCAGAGCTCTGAGATGCAGAAGGATCTGGGTGCCTTAGTGCATGAATCGCAAAAAGCTAGTGCAGGTACAGCAAGTAATTAGGAAAGCTAATAGAATGTTATCATCTATTGCAAGGGGAAATGAGTACAAAAGTACGGAGATTATATTTCAGTTATACAGAGCACTAGTGAGACCACATCTGGAGTAATGTGTACAGTATTGGTCACCTTATTTAAGGAAGGATGTAAATGCATTGGAAGCAGTTCAGAGAAGGTTTCCAGACTAATAACTGGAATGGGTGGGCTGTCTTATGAGGGAGGATTGGACAGGCTGGGCTTATATCTGCTGGAGTTTAGAAGAGTAAAAGGCAATTTAATTGAAACATATAAGATCCTGAAGGGTCTTGATAGGGTGGATTTGGAGAGGATGTTTTCTCATGAGGAAGAATGTAGAACTAGGGGTCACTGTTTAAAAAAGGGATTGCCCATTAAAATGGAGATTAAGTGAAATTTTTCTCTCAGAGGGTCGTGAGTCGTTGAAACTCTCTTCCTGAAAAGGCGGTAGAAGCAGAGTGTTGGAATATTTTTAAGGCAGAGTGGGATACATTCTTGGTAATCAAGGGGGTGATAGGTTATCGGGGGTAGGTGGGATGCAGATTTGAGGTTACTATCAGATCAGCCATGATTTTATTAAATGGTGGAGCAGGCTTAAGGTGCCGAATGGCCTACTCCTGCTACTTGTTCGTATGACAGCTCTCTTTTACAGGTGCATTTGACAGTTTCTCTTGACACTTTTGGAAGTCCACTTGAGGTCCTCTGGAAAGTTTTGACAGTTGATTTTGAACAGGTCTCCTTGATAGATCCTACTGACTCTTTTGACAGGTCTTCTTGACATTTGCTTTCGACAGTTTTGACACTTTATCTTAACAGGACTGTTGACAGTTCCATTGAGCTTGGCAGTTAATGAGGTTATGCACTTTTTTACATTCATTCCTTCCTACTTTTAACAATTTTGAAGGGCACTGACCTGCATCAAAAGCGTCCTGGGACCCTATCCAAATAGGTACCTTACTTCTCCAAAGGGGTATTCTGGCTACCCAAATGAATCCCCAAAGTTCAAAAACAGAATTACCTGGAAAAGCTCTGCAGGTCTGGCAGCATCGGCGGAGAAGAAAAGAGTTGACGTTTCGAGTCCTCATGACCCTTCCACAGAACATCCGCAGTTTTTTGTTTTTACCACAAAGTTCAAACCTGTTCTGTCAAGGTCTACTGTGCACACTTTCGGGTTTCATACTCACAGGATACAAAAATCTGGCTTCAGTGGTGGCAACTGATGATTTCAATGGCCAGCTGCCTCCATGAATTGCTCATATGTGAAACACAAACCAACTCCATTCATGCCCCCACGAAAATTGAGGGGCCATGTTCGGGGGTGGGACTAATGAGTTCTCTTGTGGCAAACATCCAGGCCATAGATGTTTACATGCATGGCATTGGACAACATTACCTTTGTCGTTTTAAGTTATTTTTTAATACTCAATGTGATGATCCCACAAACCTACATTCATGGGGAATAGAGATTGATAAGTGGTGGGGTGAGGGAGAGCAGTTATCCCAGGGATAACATTTGAGAAAATCACATGGGCCAGAATATTGCCGTCAGCATGCAGGGGCGGGCCCGACACGTTGAAGCACAAAATGACGCAAGATGATGTCAGGCATGTGCCCCGATGTCATTGCGGGTCATTCCGACATTGCGTTTGGCGGTAGCAGCCGAACTGTCAAAGACCCATTAAGGCCATTAGGAACATCATTAACATTATTAACAATGCTGCCCGTCCAACCTTAAGGTTGGCGGCCAGGCGAAGAGCCCAAACGGCCTTCATGTTTTCCAGGAAACCTCATCCATGGGTGGGATGAAGTTTCCCAAAGATTTTATAAAATTAATAAATAAATTTGGTGAATTTGGCAACATGTCCCAGCTCCCGTGATACTGTCATGAGGAGACATGTTTAAATAATTTTTTACTTGAATTTTAAAAAACTTTTATTGCCCTTCAATCTCCCTGAGTCAGCTCCATGCCTCAGGGAGATTGCTATGCCCTTTCACGCACATGGGCGAAAGAGCACAGGCCCCAGCTCTCCCTCCTACCCCCGCCCACACAGGTAGTGCTGAGCGCTACTGGCAGCGCGTTATGCTGGATGGGCCTTAATTGGCCCGCCCACATAAAATGGCGGTGTGTGAGCGGTGATCAGCTCTGGACCAGCCCCCAGCCCTCTACACTAGCCCCCACCCGCTCCCACCTGCTCCCACCCACTCCCCAGCCTGCCCGACATAGGTAAGATGCAGCCTATGCATCTATTTGTGGAATAGTTTTTCTCCCCTTCCATTTTTCTGCCCTTTCTCCAATCTCCAATTGCTAACACATAGGCAAGATTTTGCTGTAGCAGGACATCTAATGGCAACTGCCTAATGGCCGGCATCTAGGACCTGAGCGAACAGGACATTTAGCTGTGTATTTCTTTTAACCTATCAGATCAAAGGATTGTGAACTTAAAAGCACAAGTACTGAGAAGGGAGAATAAATTTAGAATGTGTGAACTCAGTATCAAATCAGATACAGAACGCAATAGAAGGTTTGGATTAAGAGAGGAAAAAGATAAAAAGTTAAAAAAGTCTTAAAAAAATTAAATTTCCCATTTTTAAAATCTCCAACAATTACTATAAGAAAGAATGAGATTCCACACTTGTAATAGTTAATTTACTGTGCTAGAAAGATTGACTGGCAGTAATTAACACATCACACTGTTAAACGGGTTCTTAGATTGAAATTACAAAGTTATTGTGGTGAGTTTAGATTGTAGCTAATGCATAAATGCAGCAACTTCATGACATTCAATTCATTTCAATGGTGAAGCACTCAGGGAAGTGCAATTTTCACAAAGCTAATAGCAGAATGCTGCAAATAGGGCAGCAACTGTCGGATATACCCGATTAACTGTACATCTGCCCTAGCCAGAAGTTGCTATACCATTTGCACCTAATAACAGTGAGCGTCATTAGCCTCAAGGTTATTTTGGGAGTAAAATCTGGCCATACAAACCAGAGCACATCTCTTTGTTATGTTTATGTCGCTAACACAAAGATTGAAAGGACAGGCAAATTTAAAGGTGCCATATATGTGATGTATGAATGAGATGATTTCTGAGCTGAAATTAGAAAAAAAAACTCAATTTATAAAGCCTATTGCATTTTCTTGTACCAAAGGCACCTGTGTATTATCAGTTTCCAACTTTCACTGCTTTGCTTCATTATGAAGCCATTTAATTTAGCTTATAAGAGCATAAGAAATAGTACATGTAGTAGGCTATTCAGCCATTCAAGCCTGCCCTATTATTTAATACTATCATGGCAACAATTGGACTTCAAATCCACCTTCCTGCACTAACCTATCGGCCTCTGTCTTGAATATGTTCAATGATTGAGCACCCACTGCCTACTTGGGCAGAGAATTTCAAAGATCCTTTGAGTGAAAAGTTTTCTCCTCATCTCAGTCCTAAATGGCCAACCTCTTATTCTGAGATTGTGACTCCTAGTTCTAGGCTTTGGAGTCAGGGGAGACATCCCTCCAGCATCTACCCTAACAAGCCTTTAAAAGTTTGATATAGTTCTTCTACATTCCAAGGAACTTGCCCAATTGTATTCAATTTCTGTTTGGACAATCTCCTCATCCCAGCAATCATCCTAGTAAATCTTCATTCCCTCCAAGGCAAGCATATCCTTCCTTTGGTAAGGAGGCCAAAACTATATGCATTATTCCAGCTGCGGTCTCACCTAGAGTCCTATACAATTGCAATAAAAGCTCTTCACTAATATACTCTAACCCCTTTGCCATAAAAGCTAACACACCAAATGTTTTCCTAATTGCCTGCTGTCCTGTATGTTAACTTTCTGTGACTCATGTATAATGACACCCAGGTTTCCTCCGGAATACCATTCCCCAGCTTCTCAACATTTAAAAAATATTCTACTTTTCTATTTTTCCTATCAAAGTGGATAACTTTACACTTCTTCATATTGCATTCCATGTGCGATGTTCTTGCCCATTCATTTAACCTGTTTATGCACATTTACAGCTTCTTTTGCATCCTCCTCACCATTTACTGACCTTGTATCAACAGCAGACATGGACACATTATAATCTGTCCTTCATCAAAATCATTGATAAAAATATTGTAAATAGCTGAGGCCCAAGTACTGATTGTTGTGGTACCCCACCAATTATGGCCTGAAGCTCAAAAATAATCTGTTTATTCCTACACTTTGCTTTCTATCCATTAACCCAATTCTCAATCCATGCTAATATAACCCATGACCGCTAATCTAATAACCTTTTGTATGACACCCCTTCAAATGATTTTTGAAAATCCAAATACATTACATCCACTGGTTCCCCCTTATTTACACTATTTATCATGACCACAAAAAACTAATAACTTTGTCAAACATGATTTCCCTTTCATAAATCCATGGAGACTTTTCCCAATCATATTGTTATTTTCTAAGCATACTTAACACACTGCAAAAATAGATTCCAGCATTTTCCCTACAATTGATATCAGGCTAATTGGTCTATAGGTCCCTCTTTGTGCTCTCCCTCCTTTCTTGAATAATAATAGGATTACATTTGCTACCTTCCAATCATTGAACTCTGTTGTAATATCTAGGGATTTCAAGAAGATCAAAACTAATGCATCCACGATCTTTGTAGCCACCTCTTTTAAAACTCTAGGATATAGGGCACCAGGTCTAGGGGCTTTTTCAACTTTAAATCCCATTAATTTGCCTAGCACTATTCCTTTACTTATAAAATTCCTACAATCCTCATTTCCACTCAACCTTTTGTTCCCCACTGTTTCTGTGATGTATTCTTTGTCTTCTACAGTGAAGACAGATACATAGCATTTGTTCAATGTCTCTGCCATTTCCTTATTCCTCATTACAATTTCCCCTATCTCTGCCTGTAAGGGATCTATGTTTACTTTCACTTATCTCTTACTCTATATACTTATAGAAATGTTTACATTAATTTGCTAATTAACACTCATATCCTATTTTTCTCTCTTCATCAATATTTTGGTCATCTTTTAACTCAAGGACTATCAACTCTTCAGTTTTACAACCCGACTGAGGAAACTACTCTTGAGGTTGATGCATCCCAAAAAGGACTTGGAGCACGCCTTCTCCAGAAAGGGAAGTCTACTGCTTTTGTCTCCAAGAGTCTGTTCACTGCCCACGCTGATTATTCAAATGAAGAATGAGAAACTTTAGCACTGGTATTCAGCATCCAGCAGTTCCACACTTACTTGTTTGGAAAGAAGTTTGTCGTGAAAACTGACCGTAAGCTGCATGAAATGATCTGGCAAAAACCCCTAACTTGTGCACTACCAAGATTAGAGTGTCTACTGGTCAAAATATAGGGCTATGATTTTGACATACGCTACCAGCTGGATAATTTCACAGACACATCCCACACTCTCAAGGCATCTACCTAACCCATCAAAAACTTCAGACATTTCGCTAGATCTGCAAGTAGGTTTATGTAGACATTGAAATAGAAATGTTTTGTAGTTGACCTTATGCATTTTGGTGAATCTAATTACCAAGCATTGTAGCAGGAAATTTGCAATGATCCTGTAACACAGCAGCCATGGAAGACAGTAATTGGCAGATGACCAGAGCCCTTCCAGGATGTTCCAGAGGCTGCAAGACCATTTTGGTCCTATAGATAAACTCGGAAAATCTCAAAGAGTCATCTTTAAGGGAAAGCAATTCATCATTGCAGGGTCCATGCGACCTGATATCCTCCAACAGTTGCAGCAGGCACACATGGGAATTGTTCAAACTAGGAGATTGGCCAGCGAGGTGGCGTATTGGCCAGGATTTCACCAAAAGATCAAAAAGGCTGTGAGGAAATGCGGAGAATGTCAAACCTTAATGCCTAGAAACCAGAATTAACCATTATTGCCTCACGAGGTTCCCATACATTCATGGACTAGACTCACACTAACCTCATCAGTGTCCATGGAGATGATTTCTTGGTTGTGAAGGATTACTTTCTAAATTTACCATTATCCATCATTAAGGTTGGGGGAGGGGGGGGTGGGGGGTGGTGGGGGGAGAGAAGTGGGGGTGGGTGGTGTGGTTGTAGGGACAAGCAAGCAGTGATAGGAGCAGATAATCAAACGATGTCACAGACAAAGGAACAAAGAGGTGTTGAAGGTGGTGATATTATCTAAGCGAATGTGCTAATTAAGAATGGATGGCAGGGCACTACAACCTTAAAGCAGCTTATATTTCACCCCTCTCCTAATATTCACTCAGTTCTGTTGAAGGGTCATGAGGACTCGAAACGTCAACTCTTTTCTTCTCCGCCAATGCTGCCAGACCTGCTGAGTTTTTCCAGGTAATTCTGTTTTTGTTTTGGATTTCTAGCATCCGCAGTTTTTTGTTTTTAACTCATTAGTTATCTCATTTGCTATTTGTCAGAGATTTTTGTATGCAAACTGGCTGTTGTATTTACCTACAGAATGATGAGTACACTTCAAGAACTTCATTGGATGTGAAGCAATTTGGAAAAGCACTCTACAAATATAGATTCTTTAGTTACTTAATCAATAGATCTCTGTCCCATATTTCACTATAAAAGCTAAAAGAGTAATTTTTTGTGCTATATTGTAAAATATGTGAAAAAAGGACAGCATCTCTCCTGATTTTTATGTCAACTAATTTTAAAGGCTGCCGATTCACAATCAGTCATTTTACATTACAGCAGTGAAAGCGACCCGTGTTGGCACACTGGGAAGCTACATTTTGTGTTTTTGGTTATCAGGTTCGCTTTGCCAAGTGAACGTGAGCTGTGGCCTTGGTATTAATTGGTGCTTGAAACAATGCAGCAAGAGAGACCGGTTAACTGAACAAACACTGGTGGTTTATTGAAACTAAGAACAGAGCACTAACACCATGTGTGCTTCTTCAATCACCTCCAGCTCTAGACTTACAGTTACCAAAGCAGCCCGCGCTGTATAGCGATAGGTTGATACAGTCAAGTGGTAAATTAACTACATTCTCTTAAAAGTACATAGCACTCCATTTTACCACATCCGTCCCCCTTTACTTGAAAGTACAATTGACAAGCTTCATAACATCCCAATTATTTACATGAATAACTATTTACAAGTCAAGTCTCTCAGGAGGCTTCCTCGGAAGTGTCGAGCGTTGTAACTCAATGACCTTGGCTGGTTTTTCCGAGACCCCCTTCTCACGGGTCAGCTGTCCACCAGGCTCTTCGATGGAAGTGGGCAAGTTTGTGTCCAACAGGCATTTTGGGTCCAACAGGCCCCACTGGTATTTCCAAATCGGGTGACATTTCTTCCACGTATGCTGCAGACTCAAACTCAAGTGATGACTGCATTCCTTCTTGTGGGACTCTCTCTCTTCTCTGGAAATGATCCACGTGTCATCTAATTATTTGGCCATTTACCGATACATTATGGGAGAGAGGTCCTGTCACTGCACTCAATTCGCTTAATAGCCAATTGGGCCCATCGCCAAAGTTCTTCTCGAGAACTGTCTCTCCCACCATGAAATTTCTTTCATGATTATGGCCATCATGTCTGGGCTTCTGGGCCTCTTGGCTTCTCTCCACCCTCCTGACTAAATTCAGCCTGACAAGAATAAGACGGGTGTGAAGTTGTCCCTTCATTAATCCAGCCAAAACCGATGGTCGTGTGTGGCATCATCCAGTATGTGAACAGGAACAATGACAATCTGGTGCTGTTGGAATCCCCGTCCAGTTTTTTCATCCTGGACTAAAACGTTTGGACCGCCCGCTCAGCCACACCATTAGAAGCGGGGTGGTATGGCAAGGTTTTGATATGAGTTGAGGGTTGTAAACCTGTGAAAATCCCCATTGGTTAATGCAGTCCTGTTACCTGACACGAGCACCTCCGGTAACCCGTGTACTGCAAAATTCTGTCGCAAACGGTCTATGGTGGCAGCAGACATGGGTGACCGGACTTCGTAGACATCAATCCACTTGGAGTTGGCATCTATTAGTTAAAGGAACATCGTGCCCAAGAAGGGCCCCATGTAGCTGACATGGAGGCACATCCATGGCCACCCCAGCCATTTCCATGTGTGCAATGGAGCTAAGGGGGCAGGGGGGAGGGTGGTAGGGGGTGGTGGGGTAGCTTTTGTACCTGCTGGCATTGAAGTCAAATTTTGACTAGGCTTTCGATGTCTGCGCCCATCCCTGGCTACCGCAAGTAACTATGCATGAGCATCTTCATTGTACTAATGCCAAGCTAAGCGCTATGTAATTCGGCCAATAAAGGCCTTCGCCTTCTTGGGAGCACGATAACCTTTGCTCCCCAGAGCAATATACCGTCCTGGCAGGTGAGATCATATCTGCAATTGAAGTTGGTCTTCAGGTCAACAGACTTTGGCTCCCCTGACCATCCATTCAAGACTTGCTCCTGGATGTGAGGATCTCAGCTTGTCCACTCATGGATTTGTTTGGCCTGAACAGGGTAGGAATCCAAAAAATTTAGTACTAAGATAAGTTCCTGGGGAATTGGAACCTTCACATTGTTATTTGGCAGGGGGAGGCAGCTCAGCATGTCAGCATGTGCAATCTGGCTTCCCGATCGATGAATAAAAGTGTATTTGTAAGCAGCCATTATCAGTGCCCACCTCTGGATGTGAGTAGATGCAATGGGGGGTATCACCTTATCCTCTCCAAATAATCCCAGCAATTGGATATAATATGAAAATAGTGACCGTCGAGGCATTGATGGAATTTCCGAACACCAAACACAACAGACAAGCCTTCTTCTCAATTTGAGAATATTGTCGCACTGCAGCACTGATCATGTGGAACCATCCACCATCCGATGTGAAAGTACAGCCCCTACTCCATAAGGATGTGCATCGCAAGTTAAAATCAATTCTTTCTTTGGGTCAAAGTGGACCAATAGGGCCAAAGATCTTAACAACTGCTTTACCTTCAGAAACACATCCTGGTGTGGACCTTGCCAAATCCATTTATGATTTTTCTAAAGCAATACGTATAATGGAGCCAGTATAGTTATTAGATTTTGGGAGAAATAGCCCATAGTGCTTTATCATGCCTAAGAAGGCCTTTAAATCTGTAGTGTTTTTTGGTGCAGGTCCCTCACAAACAGCCTTTTCTTCCACGGGATGCAGGCCCTGCGTGTTGACCTTATGGCCCAAATAAATCACCTCCTTGGCTTGGGAAATACATTTCTCTCGTTTCAAGCATATCCCCGCTTGTGAGAAGTGTTTCAGCACCTCCTCCAAATTAGCTAAGTGTTCTTCGTCAGTTAACCAAATAAACAACGACATGGGGCAGTCCCTGAAGTAGGTTTTCCATGGTATACTGGAAAATAGCACACGTTGATAAGACCCCAAAGGGTAGTCGAGTATATTGATACAATCCTCGATGTGTATTGATGGTCACGAATTCCCTAGAGCCTTCTTCCAACTCCCCCTGCTGGTAGGCTTGGCTCATGTCGAATTTTGTTTCTGTGCTGCCCCATGCCAATTTTGAATATAATTCATCAATCTTTGGTATTTGTTGTCTGTGAAGTTCGGCCACTTCGTTAACAATTAACTTATCATCAATGCATAAGCGAATACTTTGGTCTGGCTTCAGTGTGGGTACTATGGGTGCCGCCCACTCAGAAAATTGCACCAGTTGTAAGATGGGCAACTTTCCAGTCCGTTTAGCTTAGTCTCAACCATGTCCCATACAGCATAAGGGACTGGTCTGGCTCTGATAAATATGGGGATCGCATTAGGGTCTACATGGATTTTGGCTTGTAGCCCACGAATCCTTCACTGAAAATGGAAGCGTACTTTTGTAACTGCTCCTGTAAGTTTCTTGTTCCGATTTGAAAAATTTCAGCGCATTGCAATTTAATCTTTTTGAGCCAGTTGTGATCAATTAAACTGGATCCCACCCCAGCAACTACTATAAAGGGTGAATTTGCAGACTGATCACCAAACTGCACCAGGACTTAATATATTCCTTTCACTCATTAATTTATTGTCCGATTCTTCCAGACTTAAAGGATGGACTCCTTTATTCAAGTATCTGAACATACATTTTCCTATGACAGGCAATGATGCCCCAGTATCGACCTCCATGTTGAATGGTTGTTCACTGACTCTAATGACTACCTGAATTGGCTCAATTCTACCCACTTTCAGGTTGTATGATGAATAGAAGTCAGATTCTGCTTCCTCTGGTTCTTCAATGAGACAGATTTCACGATTTCTACCTTTGTTTTTAAAATGCTGTGTCAGCCTATCTTTACTGTGTTGCATTATGTGACCATTGTGTTGGCAGAAAAAGCATTCGATATTTCTGAACTGTCAATCGCCTGTAGGCTGCCTGGATGCATTTCTCTCATTAATATTGTGGTTTTCACTGTAGTACTGTTGTTCTTCAATGGTCTGTACATAGTGGGCGTTCCCCACCTTTCTGCGGAGTCCGACATTCTCGTGCAATTTGTTACCGTCTCTTCCCGCCCTACAAGATGGACAGCACCATTTTGTGTATCTTTTATTGCTTCCAAGTCTCTAACAGTGCTGTCCATCGCTGTTGCCAATTCTGATGCCTTAGTGAAGTCTAGATGAGTTTCAGATAGCAATCGCTTTTGAACAGCATCGACCCTGATTCCGTATATCAATCGGTCTCTCAACATGTCATTAATTGAAGTTCCAAACTCACAATATTCCATTAATTCCTTTAAAGCAGCTACATAGCCAGTGATTTTCTCTCCTGGAAGTCTATTCCTCGAATTGAATTTAAAACACTGCATAGTTACTGAAGGCTTTGGCTTCAGGTGGCTTTTGACAATATTTACTAACTTGTCGCAAGTCTTCGTATCGGGGTGTTCGGTGAAGTGAGGCTGCGAATCAGCACATGTGTTTTGCTCCAGCGTGGTCAAAAGAATCGCCCTCTTCTTGTCCTCCCCCGTGATGCTGTAAACGTTCAATGTAATGAGGCCAGTCATTGGAAACGTGATTGAATGGTTCAAGATGCCCAAACCACAGCATACTTGATGACTAAGGAGACTGCGCTTTCAAACAGCTTTCAAAGTAGTGATGAAGTAACGTAGCTGTCTTACCGCGGCTTCCTTGATTTCCGTCAATTGATCCAGTTTATCCTCATCGCCAGTTTTATCTTTTTGGTTATCAGGTTTGCCTTGTGCAGCAAACGTGAGCTGCGTCCTTGATATTAACATGTTAGTTGGTGCTTGAAACAATATAGACAGAGACCCCGATTGATGGAACAAATACTGGTGGTTTATTGGAACTAAGAACAGAGCACTAAAACCATGTGTGCTTCTTCAATCACTGCCAACCCTAGACTTACAGTTACCCAAGTACCCCGCGCTGTATAGCGATTGGTTGATACAGTCAGGTGGTCAATTATCTGAAAGGTACATAGCACTCCACTTT
The DNA here is from genome assembly GCF_017639515.1 of Carcharodon carcharias. Lineage (NCBI taxonomy): Eukaryota > Metazoa > Chordata > Chondrichthyes > Lamniformes > Lamnidae > Carcharodon > Carcharodon carcharias. Next base: position 161,017,065 of record NC_054468.1, on the reverse strand, counting down.
ACCACACTACAGTATAACTCAGCTTATTGTAATATATGAAACTGAACTTGATGAACCATTTGAGGTAATTTCAAATGCAGAACAATTATTTTGTATAATTTATTAGGTCACAGGTATCTTAATTTATTACGTGTGGTGTGATGTTGGCAGTGAATTTCACACTTTGATTCATGTAGGAATTAATACACTGTAACCTGTTTACTGTATACACTATTCACTTTAAGTCAAACCAAGTCCGCTATCAATAATTGTAATATGTTCTTAACATTAGATAGAAGATTGTGGCTGCAGTAATTGGACATCAGTTGACTGCTTATTAATTTCTCTATCTCATGTATGCAGGATAAGACCTGAACACCCAGGGGATATGATTTCAGTTTCTATCAGTCAGATATAACACACACCTCTTTACCTAATTACAGTTAATTATAAAGATTTTAATTGTAATTAGCTTATGGCATGTGTGGCTATTAATGATGTAGTTTGTTATGCTGCTGATTGGGTTCCTTAATATACTGCACTATAATGAGTGATATAATGGTACAATTTTAAAGGGAGTGCAGGAACAGATATATGCAGGTCCGTATACACAAATCTTTGAAGGTCTTCCTCTGCATCCTTTCCAATTGGAAAAGGAGATCAAACTGGAATATAGTATTCTAGTTGAGATCAAACCAAGGTCTAATACAAGATACTGATCAACTTGCCCTACATGTCTACCTTTTGCTGTTTTAAGTTTTAGATAACTTTTTGATTCTAATGCCACAAAATGTGGTTACTTAGCACGTGTACTTTTGGTGATACGGGTGTTATTTCAGATCGAAATAGCATCTGAGCAGCATTTTGGGTAGACTATGTGGTCACTGGGAGAGTGTACCAAGTGTATTGAGAGGTAAAGCAGCTTGTAACACTGATTTGACTCTAGCTCTCTGAACATCGCCCAGATTAACCTGAGCTGAGCAGCAGGAAGGACCAATGCTATTTAAATCGATCTTCAGTTACTTTCAGGCTAGTTGCAGATTAATTTCTACTGGCTGTTGCTGTGTTAGTAGGATTATTTGGAGGTTTGTACTGATAACTGAAGTGGTTGAAATCTAAAGGAAGTGACATGGGAAGTGGTAAAGGCAATGGTTCTGGCTGCAAGGTTTTTCTGCTCAGGCCACTTGCTCCCAGCACATTATTAGAATTCCGTTCCATTGTCCATACAGGCTAGTACCACCATGAATCTTGTCTTCTCATGTGCTATGGTTTTCATTAAGACTGTTTTCAAACCTTGCCACTCCACAGTTTGGTTGCTGGGCATACTGAAATTGATGGGCGTTTCATCCATGTTGTCGATGTGACATAACGGATATTTGTGTTTTTGCCACCATCTGAAGAAAAATCACGAGAAACTGGTAATTTTGGCATCAAGGTCTTTCAGTGGCCTCCGAGTGATCTTGGTCTTTTGAACAATGCTAGAAACGTTTGGTCTATAAAGCAGCTACACCAACAAGCTGATGTTTGGAAATCTTTGCTGGACTCAGTGTTTTGGTCCACGTAAGTATATATATATGCATTATATTTCTGGTGACAATGAAACCATTCTGATAATTTTTCAGAACCATTCCAATCCATGCTTCTGAAGATCAGGCCAGGGGCTGGTCTCTGTTCCCTTTACACATTTGGTCTTGAACATTTTCTTCAGGGTGGATTTCATTTTCTTCCATTCTCGCACCAGTTTTTCACCAACGCCAACTTCCCTCATTGCAGCACAGCAAGATAACAAGTTAGAAAATGTTATGACTTTTAGTTTGGAAGCAGCTTCACATTCATTTTTTTGTTGGAAGACTCATTTCTCTTCATTATTCGCCATGCAGGGTCTGTTGTGTCAGTGTATCGTAAGCTCCCGTGCATCTTTGCAATATATCCTGTATCCCCTGCTTGATCCTTTGTGTAAGGTAAGTAAAAAAGGAATTTATGAGGTGAAAAATTGAGGCTGATAACTAATACAAGTATAGCATGTCGTGGCTAAAAGGGCAACTTATTCGCTGCATACATGCAAAAACAAGGAAAGATGGGGTTGTATGATATGCCAGTCGGCTTGTAAACCATGGTCTATGCATTAATCTCCCGGATTCCTTTAGGGAGAGAGCATCCCAAACGATCTGTGGAAAATCCGACAATAAAATGAACCTAGACTTGCAAAAAACCTAGGGAAATCTTCTACATAAATTTAAAGCATTAGGAATTCAACACATGGAAATGAACAACAAATCAGGTGAAAGTTAAGCAGCCCAAACTCATTGAAACAGCCCAGACTCACTGACATGGCCCAGACTCTCACACATACCCAAACTCACTGACAGAGCGCAAACTCACCGACATGGCCCAAACTCACCGACACGTCCCAAACTCACCGAAACAGCCCAAACTCACCGAAACAGCTCAAACTCACTTACACGGCCCAAACTCACTGCCAAAGACCAAACTCACTGACACAGCCCAAACTCACCGACACCACCCTGACTCGCTGACACAGCCCAGACTCGCTGTCACAGCGCTGACTCGCTGTCACAGCGCTGACTTGCTGACACAGAACAAACTCACCAAGAAATCCAAAGCTCACTGACACAGAACAAACTCACTGAGACAGCCCAAACTCACCGACACAGCCCATAATCGCCGATACGGCCCAAACTCACCGACAAGGCCCAAACACACCAGCACAGCCCAGAGTCACTGGTACAGCCGATCCTCACCGGCACAACCCATACTCATCGACACAACCCAAACTCACTAACACAACCCAAACTCACCGACACAGACTAAACTCACCGACACATACCAAACTCACCGACACAGCCCAAAGTCACCGACACAGCCCAAACTCACTGGCACGGCCCAAACTCACCGAAACAGGCAAACTCACCGGCACTGCCCAAACTCACTGGCACAGCCCAGACTCACTGACACACCCATGCTCACCGGCACAGACTAGACTCACTGGCACAGACCACACTCACCGGCACACACCACACTCACCGGCACACACCACACTCACCGGCACAGACTAGACTCAGCGACATAGCCCTGACTCACAGACACAGAAGAAACTCACTGATACAGCTAAAAATCACTGAGTAAGCCCAAACTCAATGAAATAGCCCACACTCACTGACACAGCCCAGACTCACTGACACAGCCCAATCTTGCTGACACAACCCTGACTCGCTGTCACAGCCCAGACTCGCTGTCACAGCCCAGACTCACCAACACAGCCCAGAGTCACCGACACAGCCCAGAGTCACCGACACAGCCCAGAGTCACCGGCACAGCCCAGAGTCACCGACACAGCCCAGACTTCCAGACACAGCCCAGACTCACTGAAACAGCCCAGACTCACGGAAACAGCCCTGACTCGCCGACACAGCCCTGACTCGCCGACACAGCCCACACTCGCCGACACAGCCCAGACTCCCCGACACAGCCCAGACTCGCCGACACAGCCCTGACTCGCCGACACAGCCCTGACTCGCCGACAGAGCCCTAACTCGCCGACACAGGCCAGACTCGCCGACACAGCCCACACTCGCCGACACAACCCACACTCGCCGACACAGCCCACACTCGCCAACACAGCCCAGACTCCCCGACACAGCCCAGACTCGCCGACATAGCCCTGACTCGCCGACAGAGCCCAGACTCGCCGACAGAGCCCTGACTCGCCAACACAGGCCAGACTCGCCGACACAGCCCACACTCGCCGACAGAGCCCACACTCGCCGACACAGCCCTGATTCGCCGACACAGCCCAGACACACCGACACAGCCCGGACTCACCGACACAGCCCAGACTAACGGACACAGCCCAGACTCACGGACACAGCCCAGACTCTCGGACAGAGCCCACACTCGCCGACACAGCCCTGACTCGCCGACACAGCCCAGACTCGCCGACACACCACAGACTCCCAGACACAGCCCAGACTCGCCGACACAGCCCAGACTTGCCGACACAGCCCAGACTCACCGACAGAGCCCTGACTCGCCGACAGAGACCTGACTCGCCGACAGAGCCCTGACTCGCCCACACGGCCCTCACTCGCCGACACAGCCCTCACTCGCCGACACAGCCCAGACTCGCCGACACAGCCCAGACTCACGGACACAGCCCAGACTTGCTGACACAGCCCAGACTTGCTGACACAGCCCAGACTTGCTGACACAGCCCAGACTTGCTGACACAGAACAAACTCACTAAGAAATCCAAAGCTCACTGACACAGAACAAACTCACTGAGACAGACCAAAAAGACTGACACAGCCCAAACTCGATGGCACGGCCCAAACTCACCAACACAGCACAAGTTCACCAACATAGCACAGATTCATTAACACTGCCCAAACTCACCGACAGCGCCCAAACTCATTGCCACAGCCCAAACTCACAGAGACAGCCCAAACTCATTGGCACAGCACAAACTCACTGAGAATGCCGAAACTCACTGCCACAGACCAAATTCACTGAGACAGCCGAAACTCACCTGCACAGCCCAAACTCACTGACATGGCCCAGAAACACTGACACAACCCAAACTCACGGACACAGCCCAGACTCACTGACACAACCCAGACTCGCCGACACAGCCCAGACTCACCGACGCAGCCCAGACTCGCCGACGCAGCCCAGACTCTCGGACACAGCCCACACTCGCCGACACAGCCCAGACTCGCCGACGCAGCCCAGACTCGCCGACACAGCCCAGACTCGCCGACACAGCCCAGAGTCACTGACACAGCCCAGACTCACCGACACAGCCCAGACTCGCCGACACAGCCCAGAGTCACTGACACAGCCCAGAATCACTGAGTAAGCCCAAACTCAATGAAATAGCCCACACACACTGACACAGCACAGACTCACTGACACAGCCCAGACTCACTGACACAGCCCAGACTCACTGACACAGCCCAATCTCGCTGACACAGCCCAGACTCACTGACACAGCCCAGACTCACTGACACAGCCCAGACTCACTGACACTGCCAAGACTCACTGACACTGCCAAGACTCACTGACACAACTGTGACTCGATGACTTCCCTGATTCGCTGACACAGCCCTGACTCGCTGTCACAGCCCAGACTCGCTGTCACAGCCCAGACTCGCTGTCACAGCCCAGACTCACCGACACAGCCCAGACTCGCCGACACAGCCCAGACTCACGGACACAGCCCACACTCGCCGACACAGCCCAGACTCACTGACACACCCACGCTCACCGGCACAGACTAGACTCACTGGAACAGACCACACTCACCGGCACACACCAGACTCACCGGCACACACCACACTCACCGGCACAGACTAGACTCAGCGACACAGCCCTGACTCACAGACACAGAAGAAACTCACTGATACAGCTAAAAATCACTGAGTAAGCCCAAACTCAATGAAATAGCCCACACTCACTGACACAGCCCAGACTCACTGACACAGCCCAATCTTGCTGACACAACCCTGACTCGCTGTCACAGCCCAGACTCGCTGTCACAGCCCAGACTCACCGACACAGCCCAGAGTCACCGACACAGCCCAGAGTCACCGACACAGCCCAGAGTCACCGACACAGCCCAGAGTCACCGACACAGCACAGACTCACCGACACAGCACAGACTCACCGACACAGCCCAGACTCACCGACACAGCCCAGACTCACTGACACAGCCCAGACTTCCGGACACAGCCCAGACTCACTGAAACAGCCCAGACTCGCCGACACAGCCCAGACTTCCGGACACAGCCCAGACTCACTGAAACAGCCCAGACTTGCCGACACAGCCCTGACTCGCCGACACAGCCCAGACTCCCCGACACAGCCCAGACTCGCCGACACAGCCCTGACTCGCCGAAACATCCAAGACTCACCGACACAGCCCTGACTCACGGACACAGCCCAGACTCACGGACACAGCCCAGACTCACGGACACAGCCCAGACTTGCTGACACAGCCCAGACTTGCTGACACTGCCCAGACTTGCTGACACAGAACAAACTCACTAAGAAATCCAAAGCTCACTGACACAGAACAAACTCACTGAGACAGACCAAAAAGACTGACACAGCCCAAACTCGATGGCACGGCCCAAATTCACCAACACAGCACAAGTTCACCAACATAGCACAAATTCATTAACACTGCCCAAACTCACCGACAGCGCCCAAACTCACTGCCACAGCCCAAACTCACAGAGACAGCCCAAACTCATTGCCGCAGCCCAAACTCACAGAGACAGCACAAACTCATTGGCACAGCACAAACTCACTGAGAATGCCGAAACTCACTGCCACAGACCAAATTCACTGAGACAGCCCAAACTCACCTGCACAGCCCAAACTCACAGACACAGCCCAGACTCACTGACACAACCCAGACTCGCCGACACAGCCCAGACTCACCGACGCAGCCCAGACTCGCCGACGCAGCCCAGACTCTCGGACACAGCCCACACTCGCCGACACAGCCCAGACTCGCCGACGCAGCCCAGACTCGCCGACACAGCCCAGACTCGCCGACACAGCCCAGAGTCACTGACACAGCCCAGACTCACCGACACAGCCCAGACTCGCCGACACAGCCCAGAGTCACTGACACAGCTCAGAATCACTGAGTAAGCCCAAACTCAATGAAATAGCCCACACACACTGACAGCCCCGTCTCACTGACACAGCCCAGACTCACTGACACAGCCCAGACTCACTGACACAGCCCAATCTCGCTGACACAGCCCAGACTCACTGACACAGCCCAGACTCACTGACACAGCCCAGACTCACTGACACAGCCCAGACTCACTGACACTGCCAAGACTCACTGACACTGCCAAGACTCACTGACGCTGCCAAGACTCACTGACACAACTGTGACTCGCTGACTTCCCTGATTCGCTGACACAGCCCTGACTCGCTGTCACAGCCCAGACTCGCTGTCACAGCCCAGACTCGCTGTCACAGACCAGACTCACGGACACAGCCCAGACTTGCTGACACAGCCAAGACTTGCTGACACAGCCCAGACTTGCTGACACTGCCCAGACTTGCTGACACAGCCCAGACTTGCTGACACAGAACAAACTCACTAAGAAATCCAAAGCTCACTGACACAGAACAAACTCACTGAGACAGACCAAAAAGACTGACACAGCCCAAACTCGATGGCACGGCCCAAATTCACCAACACAGCACAAGTTCACCAACATAGCACAAACTCATTAACACTGCCCAAACTCACCGACAGCGCCCAAACTCACTGCCACAGCCCAAACTCACAGAGACAGCCCAAACTCATCGGCACAGCACAAACTCACTGAAAATGCCGAAACTCACTGCCACAGACCAGATTCACTGAGACAGCCCAAACTCACCTGCACAGCCCAAACTCACTGACACAGCCCAAACTCAATGACACGGCCCAAAATCAATGACACAGCCCAAATTCACTGACACAACCCAAACTGACCTGCACAGCCCAAACTCACTGACAAGGCCCAAACTCACCAACATGGCCCAGACTCGCTGACAGGGCCCTGACTCGCCGACAGAACCCTGACTCGCCGACACAGCCCAGACTCGCCGACACAGCCCAGACTCGCCGACACAGCCCTGACTCGCCGACACAGCCCTGACTCGCCGACACAGCCCAGACTCAACGACACAGCCCAGACTCGCAGACACAGCCCAGACTCGCAGACACAGCCCAGACTCGCTGTCAGAGCCCTGACTCACTGACAGAGCCCTGACTCGCTGACACAGCCCAGACTCGCCGACACAGCCCAGACTCGCCGACACAGCCCAGACTCGCCGACACAGCCCAGAATTGCCGACACAGCCCAGACTCGCCGACACAGCCCTGACTCGCCGACACAGCCACGACTCGCCGACACGGCCCAGACTCGCCGACACAGCCCGGATTCGCCGACACAGCCCAGACTACCCTACACAGCCCAGACTCCCCGACACAGCCCAGACTCCCCGACACAGCCCAGACTCCGCGACACAGCCCAGACTCCCCGACACAGCCCAGACTCCCCGACACAGCCCAGACTCCCCGACACAGCCCAGACTCCCCGACACAGCCCAGACTCCCCGACACAGCCCAGACTCCCCGACACAGCCCAGACTCACGGATCAACCAAGACTCCCTGACAAAGCCCAGACTCACCGACACACCACAGATTCACTGACACAGCCCAGACTCACTGACACAGCCCAATCTCGCTGACACAGCCCAGACTCACTGACACAGCCCAAATTCACTGACACAGCCCAGACTCACTGACACTGCCAAGACTCACTGACACTGCCAAGACTCACTGACACAACTGTGACTCGCTGACTTCCCTGATTCACTGACACAGCCCTGACTCGCTATCACAGCCCAGACTCGCTGTCACAGCCCAGACTCGCTGTCACAGCCCAGACTCGCTGTCACAGCCCAGACTCGCTGTCACAGCCCAGACTCGCCGACACAGCCCAGACTCGCCGACACAGCCCAGACTCGCCGACACAGCCCAGACTCCCCGACACAGCCCAGACTCGCCGACACAGCCCAGACTCCCCGACACAGCCCTGACTCACCGACACAGCCCAGACACACGGACATAGCCCAGATTCACCGACACAGCCCAGACTCGCTGACACAGCCCTGACTCACTGACACAGCCCAGACTCACGGACACAGCCCAGACTCGCTGACACAGCCAAGACTTGCTGACACAGCCCAGACTTGCTGACACTGCCCAGACTTGCTGACACTGCCCAGACTTGCTGACACTGCCCAGACTTGCTGACACAGCCCAGACTTGCTGACACAGAACAAACTCACTAAGAAATCCAAAGCTCACTGACACAGAACAAACTCACTGAGACAGACCAAAAAGACTGACACAGCCCAAACTCGATGGCACGGCCCAAATTCACCAACACAGCACAAGTTCACCAACATAGCACAAACTCATTAACACTGCCCAAACTCACCGACAGCGCCCAAACGCACTGCCACAGCCCAAACTCACTGAGACAGCCCAAACTCATCGGCACAGCACAAACTCACTGAAAATGCCGAAACTCAGTGCCACAGACCAGATTCACTGAGACAGCCCAAACTCACCTGCACAGCCCAAACTCACTGACACAGCCCAAACTCAATGACACGGCCCAAACTCAATGACACAGCCCAAATTCACTGACACAACCCAAACTGACCTGCACAGCCCAAACTCACTGACAAGGCACAAACTCACCAACACGGCCCAGACTCGCTGACAGGTCCCTGACTCGCTGACAGAACCCTGACTCGCCGACACAGCCCAGACTCGCCGACACAGCCCTGACTCGCCGACACAGCCCAGACTCGCCGACACAGCCCAGACTCAACGACACAGCCCAGACTCAACGACACAGCCCAGACTCAACGACACAGCCCAGACTCGCAGACACAGCTCAGACTCGCAGACACAGCCCAGACTCGCTGTCAGAGCCCTGACTCGCTGACAGAGCCCTGACTCGCCGACACAGCCCAGACTCGCCGACACAGCCCAGACTCGCCGACACAGCCCTGACTCGCCGACACAGCCCAGACTCGCCGACACAGCCCAGACTCGCCGACACAGCCCAGACTCGCCGACACAGCCCTGACTCGCCGACTCAGCACAGACTCGCCGACACAGCCACGACTCGCCGACACAGCCCAGACTCGCCGACACAGTCCGGACTCGCCGAAACAGCCCAGACTACCCAACACAGCCCAGACTCCCTGACACAGCCCAGAGTCCCCGACACAGCCCAGACTCACGGATCAACCAAGACTCCCTGACAAAGCCCAGACTCACCGACACAGCCCAGATTCGCCGACACAGCCCAGACTCGCCGACACAGCCCAGACTCGCCGACACAGCCCAGACTCGCCGACACAGCCCAGACTCACGGACACAGCCCAGATTGCTGACACTGCCCAGACTTGCTGACACTGCCCAGACTTGCTGACACAGCCCAGACTCACCGACACAGCCCCGACTCGCCGACGCAGCCCAGACTCGCCGACGCAGCCCAGACTCGCCGACACAGCCCAGACTCGCTGACACAGCCCAGACTCACCGACACAGCCCAGACTCGCCGACACAGCCCAGACTCGCCGACACAGCCCAGACTCGCCGACACAGCCCAGACTCGCCGACACAGCCCAGAGTCACTGACACAGCCCAGAATCACTGAGTAAGCCCAAACTCAATGAAATAGCCCACACATACTGACACAGCCCAGTCTCACTGACACAGCACAGATTCACTGACACAGCGCAGACTCACTGACACAGCCCAATCTCGCTGACACAGCCCAGACTCACTGACACAGCCCAGACTCACTGACACTGCCAAGACTCACTGACACAACTGTGACTCGCTGACTTCCATGATTCGCTGTCACAGCCCAGACTCGCAGTCACAGCCCAGACTCACCGACACAGTCCAGAGTCACTGACACAGCCCAGACTCGCCGACACAGCCCAGACTCGCCGACACAGCCCAGACTCGCCGACACAGCCCAGACTCCCCGACACAGCCCAGACTCGCTGACACAGCCCAGACTCGCCGACACAGCCCAGACTCCCCGACACAGCACAGACTCGCCGACACAGCACAGACTCGCCGACACAGCCCAGACTCACCGACACAGCCCTGACTCACCGACACAGCCCAGACACACGGACATAGCCCAGATTCACCGACACAGCCCAGACTCGCTGACACAGCCCAGACTCACGGACACAGCCCAGACTCGCTGACACAGCCCAGACTCGCCGACACAGCCCAGACTCGCCGACACAGCCCAGACTCGCCGACACAGCCCAGACTCGCCGACACAGCCCAGACTCCCCGACACAGCCCAGACTCCCCGACACAGCCCAGACTCCCCGACACAGCCCAGACTCCCCGACACAGCCCAGACTCCCCGACACAGCCCTGACTCACTGACACAGCCCAGACACACGGACATAGCCCAGATTCACTGACACAGCCCAGACTCGCTGACACAACCCAGACTCACTGACACAGCCCAGACTCACGGACACAGCCCAGACTTGCTGACACAGCCAAGACTTGCTGACACAGCCCAGACTTGCTGACACTGCCCAGACTTGCTGACACAGCCCAGACTTGCTGACACAGAACAAAATCACTAAGAAATCCAAAGCTCACTGACACAGAACAAACTCACTGAGACAGACCAAAAAGACTGACACAGCCCAAACTCGATGGCACGGCCCAAATTCACCAACACAGCACAAGTTCACCAACATAGCACAAACTCATTAACACTGCCCAAACTCACCGACAACGCCCAAACTCACTGCCACAGCCCAAACTCACTGAGATAGCCCAAACTCATCGGCACAGCACAAACTCACTGAAAATGCCGAAACTCACTGCCACAGACCAGATTCACTGAGACAGCCCAAACTCACCTGCACAGCCCAAACTCACTGACACAGCCCAAACTCAATGACACGGCCCAAACTCACCAACACAGCCCAGACTCGCCGACACAGCCCTGACTCGCCGACACAGCCCAGACTCGCCGACACAGCCCTGACTCGCCGACACAGCCCAGACTCGCCGACCCAGCCCTGACTCGCCGACACAGCCCTGACTCGCCGACACAGCCCAGACTCAACGACACAGCCCTGACTCGCCGACACAGCCCAGATTCGCCGACACAGCCCTGACTCGCCGACACAGCCCAGACTCGCCGACACAGCCCTGACTCGCCGACACAGCCCTGACTCGCCGACACAGCCCTGACTCGCCGACACAGCCCTGACTCGCCGACACAGCCCAGACTCGCCGAAACAGCCCAGACTCGCCGACACAGCCCAGACTCGCCGACACAGCCCAGACTCGCCGACACAGCCCAGACTCGCCGACACAGCCCTGAATCGCCGACTCAGCACAGACTCGCCGACACAGCCACGACTCGCCGACACAGCCCAGACTCGCCGACACAGTCCGGACTCGCCGACACAGCCCAGACTACCCGACACAGCCCAGACTCCCCGACACAGCCCAGACTCCCCGACACAGCCCAGACTCACGGATCAACCAAGACTCCCTGACAAAGCCCAGACTCACCGAAACAGCCCAGACTCGCCGACACAGCCCAGACTCGCCGACACAGCCCAGACTCGCCGACACAGCCCAGATTCACTGACACAGCCCAGACTCACTGACACAGCCCAATCTCGCTGACACAGCCCAGACTCACTGACACAGCCCAAATTCACTGTCACAGCCCAGACTCACTGACACTGCCAAGACTCACTGACACAACTGTGACTCGCTGACTTCCCTGATTCACTGACACAGCCCTGACTCGCTGTCACAGCCCAGACTCGCAGTCACAGCCCAGACTCACCGACACAGCCCAGACTCGCCGACACAGCCCAGACTCGCCGACACAGCCCAGACTCGCCGACACAGCCCAGACTCGCCGACACAGCCCAGACTCGCCGACACAGCCCAGACTCGCCGACACAGCCCAGACTCGCCGACACAGCCCAGACTCGCCGACACAGCCCAGACTCGCCGACACAGCCCAGACTCGCCGACACAGCCCAGACTCGCCGACACAGCCCAGACTCCCCGACACAGCCCAGACTCCCCGACACAGCCCAGACTCCCCGACACAGCCCAGACTCCCCGACACAGCCCAGACTCCCTGACACAGCCCTGACTCACCGACACAGCCCTGACTCACCGACACAGCCCAGACACACGGACATAGCCCAGATTCACTGACACAGCCCAGACTCGCTGACACAACCCAGACTCACTGACACAGCCCAGACTCACGGACACAGCCCAGACTTGCTGACACAGCCCAGACTTGCTGACACAGCCCAGACTTGCTGACACAGCCCAGACTTGCTGACACAGCCCAGACTTGCTGACACAGAACAAACTCACTAAGAAATCCAAAGCTCACTGACACAGAACAAACTCACTGAGACAGACCAAAAAGACTGACACAGCCCAAACTCGATGGCACGGCCCAAATTCACCAACACAGCACAAGTTCACCAACATAGCACAAACTCATTAACACTGCCCAAACCCACCGACAGCGCCCAAACTCACTGCCACAGCCCAAACTCACTGAGATAGCCCAAACTCATCGGCACAGCACAAACTCACTGAAAATGCCGAAACTCACTGCCACAGACCAGATTCACTGAGACAGCCCAAACTCACCTGCACAGCCCAAACTCACTGACAAGGCCCAAACTCACCAACACAGCCCAGACTCGCCGACACAGCCCTGACTCGCCGACACAGCCCTGACTCGCCGACACAGCCCTGACTCGCCGACACAGCCCAGACTCGCCGACACAGCCCTGACTCGCCGACACAGCCCTGACTCGCCGACACAGCCCAGACTCGACGACACAGCCCAGACTCGCCGACACAGCCCTGACTCACCGACACAGCCCAGACTCGCCGACACAGCCCAGACTCGCCGACACAGCCCAGACTCGCCGACACAGCCCTGACTCGCCGACACAGCCCAGACTCGCCGACACAGCCCAGACTCGCCGACACAGCCCTGACTCGCCGACTCAGCACAGACTCGCCGACACAGCCACGACTCGCCGACACAGCCCGGACTTGCCGACACAGTCCGGACTCGCCGACACAGCCCAGACTACCCGACACAGCCCAGACTCCCCGACACAGCCCAGACTCCCCGACACAGCCCAGACTCACGGATCAACCAAGACTCCCTGACAAAGCCCAGACTCACCGACACAGCCCAGACTCGCCGACACAGCCCAGACTCGCCGACACAGCCCAGACTCATGGACACAGCCCAGACTTGCTGACACAGCCCAGACTCGCCGACACAGCCCAGACTCGCCGACACAGCCCAGACTCGCCGACACAGCCCAGACTCGCCGACACAGCCCAGACTCGCCGACACAGCCCAGACTCGCCGACACAGCCCTGACTCGCCGACTCAGCACAGACTCGCCGACACAGCCACGACTCGCCGACACAGCCCAGACTCGCCGACACAGTCCGGACTCGCCGACACAGCCCAGACTACCCGACACAGCCCAGACTCCCCGACACAGCCCAGACTCCCCGACACAGCCCAGACTCCCCGACACAGCCCAGACTCACGGATCAACCAAGACTCCCTGACAAAGCCCAGACTCACCGACACAGCCCAGACTCGCCGACACAGCCCAGACTCGCCGACACAGCCCAGACTCGCCGACACAGCCCAGATTCACTGACACAGCCCAGACTCACTGACACAGCCCAATCTCGCTGACACAGCCCAGACTCACTGACACAGCCCAAATTCACTGACACAGCCCAGACTCACTGACACTGCCAAGACTCACTGACACTGCCAAGACTCACTGACACAACTGTGACTCGCTGACTTCCCTGATTCACTGACACAGCCCTGACTCGCTGTCACAGCCCAGACTCGCTGTCACAGCCCAGACTCACCGACACAGCCCAGACTCGCCGACACAGCCCAGACTCGCCGACACAGCCCAGACTCGCCGACACAGCCCAGACTCGCCGACACAGCCCGACACAGCCCAGACTCGCCGACACAGCCCAGACTCGCCGACACAGCCCAGACTCCCCGACACAGCCCAGACTCCCCGACACAGCCCAGACTCCCCGACACAGCCCAGACTCCCCGACACAGCCCAGACTCCCCGACACAGCCCAGACTCCCCGACACAGCCCAGACTCCCCGACACAGCCCAGACTCCCCGACACAGCCCTGACTCACCGACACAGCCCAGACACACGGACATAGCCCAGATTCACTGACACAGCCCAGACTCGCTGACACAGCCAAGACTTGCTGACACAGCCCAGACTTGCTGACACTGCCCAGACTTGCTGACACAGCCCAGACTTGCTGACACAGAACAAACTCACTAAGAAATCCAAAGCTCACTGACACAGAACAAACTCACTGAGACAGACCAAAAAGACTGACACAGCCCAAACTCGATGGCACGGCCCAAATTCACCAACACAGCACAAGTTCACCAACATAGCACAAACTCATTAACACTGCCCAAACTCACCGACAGCGCCCAAACTCACTGCCACAGCCCAAACTCACTGAGATAGCCCAAACTCATCGGCACAGCACAAACTCACTGAAAATGCCGAAACTCACTGCCACAGACCAGATTCACTGAGACAGCCCAAACTCAATGACACGGCCCAAACTCAATGACACAGCCCAAATTCACTGACACAACCCAAACTAACCTGCACAGCCCAAACTCACTGACAAGGCCCAAACTCACCAACACAGCCCAGACTCGCCGACACAGCCCAGACTCGCCGACACAGCCCAGACTCGCCGACACAGCCCAGACTTGCCGACACAGCCCAGACTCGCCGACACACCCCAGACTCGCCGACACAGCCCTGACTCGCCGACTCAGCACAGACTCGCCGACACAGCCACGACTCGCCGACACAGCCCAGACTCGCCGACACAGTCCTGACTCGCCGACACAGCCCAGACTACCCGACACAGCCCAGACTCCCCGACACAGCCCAGACTCCCCGACGCAGCCCAGACTCATGGATCAACCAAGACTCCCTGACAAAGCCCAGACTCACCGACACAGCCCAGACTCGCCGACACAGCCCAGACTCGCCGACACAGCCCAGACTCGCCAACACAGCCCAGACTCATGGACACAGCCCAGACTTGCTGACACAGCCCAGAATTGCTGACACAGCCCAGACTTGCTGACACAGCCCAGACTCACCGACACAGCCCCGACTCGCCGACGCAGCCCAGACTCGCCGACGCAGCCCATACTCGCCGACACAGCCCAGACTTGCTGACACAGCCCAGACTCGCCGACACAGCCCAGACTCGCCGACACAGCCCAGACTCGCCGACACAGCCCAGACTCGCCGACACAGCCCAGACTCGCCGACACAGCCCAGAGTCACTGACACAGCCCAGAATCACTGAGTAAGCCCAAACTCAATGAAATAGCCCACACATACTGACACAGCCCAGTCTCACTGACACAGCACAGATTCACTGACACAGCGCAGACTCACTGACACAGCCCAATCTCACTGACACAGCCCAGACTCCCCGACATAGCCCAGACTCACGGATCAACCAAGACTCCCTGACAAAGCCTAGACTCACCGACACAGCCCAGACTCGCGACAGAGCCCTGACTCCCCGACACAGCCCTGACTCGCAGACACAGCCCTGACTCGCCGACACAGCCCAGAATCCCCGACACAGCCCAGACTCCCCGACATAGCCCAGACTCACGGATCAACCAAGACTCCCTGACAAAGCCTAGACTCACCGACACAGCCCAGACTCGCCGACAGAGCCCTGACTCCCCGACACAGCCCTGACTCGCCGACACAGCCCTGACTCGCCGACACAGCCCAGACTCACGGACAGCCCAGAGTCACGGACACAGCCCAGACTCACGGACACAGCCCTGACTCGTCGACACAGCCCAGACTCACCGACACAGCCCTGACTCGCTGTCACAGCCCAGACTCGCCGACACAGCCCAGACTCGCCGACACAGCCCAGACTCGGCGACACAGCCCAGACTCACCGACACAGCCCAGACTCACCGACACAGCCCAGACTCAGCGACACAGCCCAGACACACCGACACAGCCCAGACTCAGCGACACAGCCCAGACTCACCGACACAGCCCAGAGTCATCGACACAGCCCAGACTCACCGACACAGTCCAGACTCAGCGACACAGCCCAGACTCACCGACACAGCCCAGACTCACCGACACAGCCCAGACTCCCCGACACAGCCCAGACTCACGGATCAACCAAGACTCCCTGACAAAGCCTAGACTCACCGACACAGCCCAGACTCGCCGACAGAGCCCTGACTCCCCGACACAGCCCTGACTCGCAGACACAGCCCAGACTCGCCGACACAGCCCAGACTCGCCGACACAGCCCAGACTCGCCGACACAGCCCAGACTCACTGACACAGCCCAGAGTCACGACACAGCCCAGACTCACGGACACAGCCCTGACTCGCCGACACAGCCCAGACTCGCCGACACAGCCCTGACTCGCTGTCACAGCCCAGACTCGCCGACACAGCCCAGACTCGCCGACACAGCCCAGACTCAGCGACACAGCCCAGACTCACCGACACAGCCCAGACTCAGCGACACAGCCCAGACACACCGACACAGCCCAGACTCAGCGACACAGCCCAGACTCACCGACACAGCCCAGAGT
Source organism: Carcharodon carcharias (assembly GCF_017639515.1). NCBI lineage: Eukaryota > Metazoa > Chordata > Chondrichthyes > Lamniformes > Lamnidae > Carcharodon > Carcharodon carcharias. The sequence continues at coordinate 160,999,718 of NC_054468.1, read as the reverse complement.
CATCGACACAGCCCAGACTCACCGACACAGTCCAGACTCAGCGACACAGCCCAGACTCACCGACACAGCCCAGACTCACCGACATAGCCCAGACTCACCGACACAGCACAGACTTCCGGACACAGCCCAGACTTCCTGACACAGCCCAGGCTCACTGAAACAGCCCAGGCTCACTGAAACAGCCCAGGCTCAGGGAAACAGCCCTGACTCGCCGACACAGCCCTGACTCGCCGACACAGCCCAGACTCGCCGACACAGCCCAGACTCGCCGACACAGCCCAGACTCAGCGACACAGCCCAGACTCAGCGACACAGCCCAGACTCAGCGACACAGCCCAGACTCACCGACACAGCCCAGACTCAGCGACACAGCCCAGACTCACCGACACAGCCCAGACTCACCGACACAGCCCAGACTCAGCGACACAGCCCAGACTCACCGACACAGTCCAGAGTCATCGACACAGCCCAGACTCACCGACACAGTCCAGACTCAGCGACACAGCCCAGACTCACCGACACAGCCCAGACTCACCGACATAGCCCAGACTCACCGACACAGCCCAGACTTCCGGACACAGCCCAGACTTCCTGACACAGCCCAGGCTCACTGAAACAGCCCAGGCTCACTGAAACAGCCCAGGCTCAGGGAAACAGCCCTGACTCGCCGACACAGCCCTGACTCGCTGACACAGCCCTGACTCGCCGACAGAGCCCTGACTCACGGACACAGCCCAGACTCACGGACACAGCCCAGACTCACGGACACAGCCCTGACTCGCCAACACAGCCCAGACTTGCCGACACAGCCCTGACTCGCCGACACAGCCCAGACTCGCCGACACAGCCCTGACTCGCCGACACAGCCCTGAATCGCCGACACAGCCCAGACACAGCGACACAGCCCAGAGACTCACCGACACAGCCCAGACTCACGGACACAGCCCAGACTCACGGTCACAGCCCAGACTCACGGACACAGCCCAGACTCACGGACACAGCCCAGACTCACGGACACAGCCCAGACTCACGGACACAGCCCAGACTCATGGACACAGCCCAGACTCACGGACAGAGCCCAGACTCACGCACACAGCCCAGACTCGCCGACACAGCACAGACTCGCCGACACAGCCCAGATTCCCCGACACAGCCCAGTGTCGCCGACACAGCCTAGACTCGCCGACACAGCTCAGACTCGCCGACACAGCCCTGACTCGCCGACACAGCCCTGACTCGCTGACACAGCCCAGACTCGCCGACACAGCCCAGACTCGCCGACACAGCCCAGACTCACCGACACAGCCCTGACTCGCCGACACAGCCCTGACTCGCCGACACAGCCCTGACTCACCGACACAGCCCAGACTCACCGACAGAGCCCAGACTCACCGACACAGCCCTGACTCGCCGACACAGCCCTGACTCGCCGACACAGCCCAGACTCGCCGACACAGCCCTGACTTGCTGTCACAGCCCAGACTCGCTGACACAGCCCAGACTCGCTGTCACAGCCCAGACTCGCTGTCACAGCCCAGACTCACCGACACAGCCCAGAGTCATCGACACAGCCCAGACTCACCGACACAGTCCAGACTCAGCGACACAGCCCAGACTCACCGACACAGCCCAGACTCACCGACATAGCCCGGACTCACCGACACAGCCCTGACTCGCAGACACAGCCCAGACTCGCCGACACAGCCCAGACTCGCCGACACAGCCCAGACTCACGGACACAGCCCAGAGTCACGACACAGCCCAGACTCACGGACACAGCCCTGACTCGCCGACACAGCCCAGACTCGCCGACACAGCCCTGACTCGCTGTCACAGCCCAGACTCGCCGACACAGCCCAGACTCGACGACACAGCACAGACTCAGCGACACAGCCCAGACTCACCGACACAGCCCGGACTCAGCGACACAGCCCAGACACACCGACACAGCCCAGACTCAGCGACACAGCCCAGACTCACCGACACAGCCCAGAGTCATCGACACAGCCCAGACTCACCGACACAGTCCAGACTCAGCGACACAGCCCAGACTCACCGACACAGCCCAGACTCACCGACATAGCCCAGACTCACCGACACAGCACAGACTTCCGGACACAGCCCAGACTTCCTGACACAGCCCAGGCTCACTGAAACAGCCCAGGCTCACTGAAACAGCCCAGGCTCAGGGAAACAGCCCTGACTCGCCGACACAGCCCTGACTCGCCGACACAGCCCAGACTCGCCGACACAGCCCAGACTCAGCGACACAACCCAGACTCAGCGACACAACCCAGACTCAGCGACACAGCCCAGACTCAGCGACACAGCCCAGACTCACCGACACAGCCCAGACTCAGCGACACAGCCCAGACTCACCGACACAGCCCAGACTCAGCGACACAGCCCAGACTCAGCGACACAGCCCAGACTCACCGACACAGTCCAGAGTCATCGACACAGCCCAGACTCACCGACACTGTCCAGACTCAGCGACACAGCCCAGACTCACCGACACAGCCCAGACTCACCGACATAGCCCAGACTCACCGACACAGCCCAGACTTCCGGACACAGCCCAGACTTCCTGACACAGCCCAGGCTCACTGAAACAGCCCAGGCTCACTGAAACAGCCCAGGCTCAGGGAAACAGCCCTGACTCGCCGACACAGCCCTGACTCGCTGACACAGCCCTGACTCGCCGACAGAGCCCTGACTCACGGACACAGCCCAGACTCACGGACACAGCCCAGACTCACGGACACAGCCCAGACTCACGGACACAGCCCTGACTCGCCAACACAGCCCAGACTTGCCGACACAGCCCTGACTCGCCGACACAGCCCAGACTCGCCGACACAGCCCTGACTCGCCGACACAGCCCTGAATCGCCGACACAGCCCAGACACAGCGACACAGCCCAGACTCACCGACACAGCCCAGACTCACGGACACAGCCCAGACTCACGGTCACAGCCCAGACTCACGGTCACAGCCCAGACTCACGGACACAGCCCAGACTCACGGACACAGCCCAGACTCACGGACACAGCCCAGACTCACGGACACAGCCCAGACTCATGGACAGAGCCCAGACTCACGGACAGAGCCCAGACTCACGCACACAGCCCAGACTCGCCGACACAGCACAGACTCGCCGACACAGCCCAGATTCCCCGACACAGCCCAGTGTCGCCGACACAGCCTAGACTCGCCGACACAGCTCAGACTCACCGACACAGCCCTGACTCGCCGACACAGCCCTGACTCGCTGACACAGCCCAGACTCGCCGACACAGCCCAGACTCGCCGACACAGCCCAGACTCACCGACACAGCCCTGACTCGCCGACACAGCCCTGACTCGCCGACACAGCCCTGACTCACCGACACAGCCCAGACTCACCGACACAGCCCTGACTCGCCGACACAGCCCTGACTCGCCGACACAGCCCAGACTCGCCGACACAGCCCTGACTTGCTGTCACAGCCCAGACTCGCTGACACAGCCCAGACTCGCTGTCACAGCCCAGACTCGCTGTCACAGCCCAGACTCACCGACACAGCCCAGAGTCATCGACACAGCCCAGACTCACCGACACAGTCCAGACTCAGCGACACAGTCCAGACTCAGCGACACAGCCCAGACTCACCGACACAGCCCAGACTCACCGACATAGCCCGGACTCACCGACACAGCCCAGACGTCCGGACACAGCCCAGACTTCCTGACACAGCCCAGGCTCACTGAAACAGCCCAGACTCACGGAAACAGCCCTGACTCGCCGACACAGCCCTGACTCGCCGACACAGCCCTGACTCGCCGACACAGCCCTGACTCGCCAACACAGCCCTGACTCACGGACACAGCCCAGACTCACCGACACAGCCCAGACTCACCGACACAGCCGAGACTCACCGACACAGCCCTGACTCACGGACACAGCCCAGACTCACGGACACAGCCCAGACACGCCGACACAGCCCAGACACGCCGACACAGCCCAGACTCGCCGACACAGCCCAGACTCGCCGACACAGCCCTGACTCGCCGACACAGCCCTGATTCGCCGACACAGCCCAGACACACCGATACAGCCCAGACTCACCGACACAGCCCAGACTCACCGACACAGCCCAGACTCACGGACACAGCCCAGACTCACGGACACAGCCCACACTCGCCGACACAGCCCTGACTCGCCGACACAGCCCAGACTCCCCGACACAGCCCAGACTCCTCGACACAGCCCAGACTCGCCGACACAGCCCTGACTCGGCGACAGAGCCCTGACTCGCCGACAGAGCCCTGACTCGCCGACACAGGCCAGACTCGCCGACACAGCCCAGACTCGCTGACACAGACCAGACTCCACGACACAGCCAAGACACACCGACACAGCCCTGATTCGCGGACACAGCCCAGACACACCGACACAGCCCAGACTCACGGACACAGCCCAGACTCACGGACACAGCCCAGACTCACGGACACAGCCCAGACTCACGGACACAGCCCAGACTCACGCACACAGCCCAGACTCGCCGACACAGCCCAGACTCACCGACACAGCCCAGTGTCGCCGACACAGCCTAGACTCGCCGAAAGAGCCCTGACTCGCCGACAGAGCCCAGACTCGCTGACACAGGCCAGACTCGCCGACAGAGCCCAGACTCGCCGACAGAGCCCAGACTCGCCGACAGAGCCCAGACTCGCCGACACAGCCCAGACTCGCCGACACAGCCCAGACTCGCCGACACAGCCCAGACTCACCGAAACAGCCCAAACTCACTGACACAGCCGATACTAACCAAAACAGCCCAAACTCACCGACAAAGCTCAAAATCACCGGCACAGCCCGGACTCACTAACACAACGCAAACTCACCGACACAGCCCAAACTCAGTGACGCAGCCCAAACTCACTTACACAGCATAAACTCACCGACACAGCCCAAGCTCACCGACACAGTCCAAACTCACCGACACAGCCCAAACTTACCGACACAGCCCAAATTCACTGACACAGCCCAAACTCACTGACATGGCCCAAACTCACTGACAGGGCCCAAACTCACTGACACAGCCCAAACTCACTGACACAGCCCAAACTCAACGACATAGGCAAACTCAACGGCACAGCCCAAACTCACTGACACAGCCGATACTCACCGACACAGCCCATACTCATTAAGAAACCCTGAGTTCGCTGACGTGGCGCAAACTCACCGACACAACTCAATCTCAACGACACAGCACAAACTCACCGGCACAGCCCAAACTCACGGGCACAGCCCAAACCCACTGACACGGCAAAAACTCACTGACACAGCCCAAACTCACCGACACAGCCCAAACTAACCGACACAGCCCAAACTCACTGACGCAGCCCAAACTCACCGACACAGCCCAAACTCACCGACACAGCCAAAACTCAACGACACAGCCCAAACTCACCGACACAGCCCAAACTCACTGACACAGCCCAAACTTACTGACACAGCCCAAACTCAATGACACAGCCCAAGCTCACCGACACAGCCCAAACTCCCCGACACAGCCCAAACCCACTAACACAGTCCAAGCTCACTGACACAGCCAATATTCACCGAGACAGCCCAAACTCACTGACTAAGCCCAAACTCACCGGCACAGCCCATACTCACTGAAACGGCCCAAACTCACTGACACAGCCCAAACTCACTGACACAGCCGATACTCACCGACACAGCCCAAACTTACTGACACAGCCCACACTCACCGGCACAGCCCATGCTCACCGTCATGGCCCATACTCACCGGCACAACCTATACTCATCAACACAGCGCAAACTCACCGACAAAGCCCAAACTCACCGACACAGCACAAACTCACCGACACAGCCAAACTCACCAAAACAGACAAACTCAGCGGCACAGCCCATGCTCACCGACACAGCCCAGACTCACCGACACAGCCCAAACTCACCGACACAGCCCAGACTCACCAACACAGCCCAAACTCACTGACACAGCCGATACTCACCGAAATAGCCCAAACTCACCGACTAAGCTCAAACTCACCGGCACAGCCCAGACTCACTGACACAGCCCAGACTCACCGACACAGCACAAACTCAGTGACACAGCCCAAAATCACTGACACAGCCCAAACTCAGTGACACAGCCCAAACTCAACGACACAGCCCAAACTCACCGACACAGCCCAAACTCACTGACACAGCCCAAACTCACTTACACAGTATAAACTCACAGACACAGCCCAAACTCACTGACATGGCCCAAACTCACTGACATGGCCCAAACTCACCGACACAGCCCAAACTCAACGACACAGCCCAAACTCACCGACACAGCCCAAACTCACAGAAACAGCTCAAACTTACTGACACAGCCCAAACTCACCGACACAGCCCACGCTCTCCGACACAGCCCAGACTGACCGGAACAGCCCAGACTCACCGACACAGCACAGACTCACCGACACAGCCCAAATTCACTGACACAGCACAAACCCACCGACACAGCCCAAGCTCACTGACAGAGCCGATACTCATCGACACAGCCCAAACTCACCGACGAAGCACAAACTCACCAGCTGACTCACTGACACAGCCCATACTTACCGGCACAACCTATACTCATCGACACATCGCAAACTCACCGACAAAGCCCAAGCTCACCGACACAGCCCATACTCACCGGCACAACCTATACTCATCGACACATCGCAAACTCACCGACAAAGCCCAAGCTCACCGACACAGCACAAACTCACCGACACAGCACAAACTCACCGACACAGCCCAGACTCACTGACACAGCCGATACTCATCGACACAGCCCAGACTCACTGACACAGCCGATACTCCCAAAATTACTGGCACAGGCTAAACTCGCCGGCACAGCCCATGCTCACCGTCACAGCCCATACTCACCGGCACAACCTATACTCATTAACACAGCGACAACTCACCGACAAAGCCCAAGCTCACCGACACACCACAAACTCACTGACACAGCACAAACTCACCGACACAGCTAAACTCACCGACACAGCCAAAGTCACCAACACAGACAAACTGAGCGGCTCAGCCCATGCTCACCGACACAGCCCAGACTCACCGACACAGCCCAGACTCATCGACACAGCCCACACTCATCGACACAGCCCAGACTCACCGACACAGCCGATACTCACCGACATAGCCGATACTAACCAAAACAGCCCAAACTCACCGACACAGCACAAACTCACCGACACAGCCCAAACTCACCGACACAGCCCAAACTCACCGACACAGCCCAAACTCAACGACAAAGCCCAAACTCACCGACACAGCCCAAACTCACTGACACAGCCCAAACTCACTTACACAGCATAAACACAGACACAGCCCAAGCTCACTGACAGGGCCCAAGCTCACTGACACAGCTGATACTCAAGAGCACAGCCCATACCAACTACGAAACCACAAGCTCGCCGGCACTTCCAATTTTCACCGGCACAGCCAATACTCACCAGCACAACCCGTACTCACTGAGACAGCCTAAAATTACCGACACAGCCCAAACTCACTGACACAGCCGATACTCTCCAGCATGGCCCAAACTCACTGACACAGCCGATACACAGCACCACAGCCCGTACTCATTAAATACCCCAAGCTCACTGACACAGCGCAAACTCACCGACACAACACAAACTCACCGACATGGCCCAAACTCACCGACATGGCCCAAACTCACCGACACGGCCCAAAATCCCGACACGGCCCAAACTCACTGACACAGCCCAAACTCACTGACACAGCCCAAACTCACTAACACAGCCCAAACTTACTGAAACTGCCCAAACTCACTAACACAGCCCAAACTCATTGACATGGCCCAAATTCACCGACACAGACCAAACTCACTGACACAGCCCAAACTCACCGACACGGCCCAAACTCACTGACACGGCCCAAACTCACTGACATGGCCCAAGCTCACCGACACAGCACAAACTCACCGACACAGCCCAGACTCACTGACACAGCCGATACTCACCGACACAGCCCAGACTCACTGACACAGGCGATACTCCCAAAATTACTGGCACAGGCTAAACTCGCCGGCACAGTCCATGCTCACTGTCACAGCCCATACTCGCCGGCACAACCTATACTCATTAACACAGCGCAAACTCACCGACAAAGCCCAAGCTCACCAACAAAGCCCAAGCTCACCGACACAGCACAAACTCACCGACACAGCACAAACTCACCGACACAGCTAAACTCACCGACACAGCCAAAGTCACCAACACAGACAAACTGAGCGGCACAGCCCATGCTCACCGACACAGCCCAGACTCACCGACACAGCCCAGACTCATCGACACAGCCCAGACTCACCGACACAGCCCAGACTCACCGACACAGCCCAGACTCACCAACACAGCCCAGACTCATCGACACAGCCCAGACTAATCGACACAGCCCAGAATCACCGACACAGCCCAGACTCACCGACACAGCCCAAAGTCACTGACACAGCCGATACTAACCGAAACAGCCCAAAATCACCGACTAAGCTCAAACTCACCGGCACAGCTCAGACTCACTGACACAGCCCAAACTCACCGATACAGCCCAAACTCACTGACACAGCTCAGACTCACTTACCCAGTATAAACTCACCGACACAGTCCAAACTCATCGACACAGCCCAGACTCACCAAAACAGCCCAAACTCACCGACAAAGCTCAAACTCACCGGCACAGCCCAGACTCACTGACACAACGCAAACTCACCGACACAGCCCAGACTCACCGACACAGCCCAGACTCACCGACATAGCCCGGACTCACCGACACAGCCCAGACGTCCGGACACAGCCCAGACTTCCTGACACAGCCCAGGCTCACTGAAACAACCCAGACTCACGGAAACAGCCCTGACTTGCCGACACAGCCCTGACTCGCCGACACAGCCCTGACTCGCCGACACAGCCCTGACTCGCCAACACAGCCCTGACTCACGGACACAGCCCAGACTCACGGACACAGCCCAGACACGCCGACACAGCCCAGACACGCCGACACAGCCCAGACTCGCCGACACAGCCCTGACTCGCCGACACAGCCCTGACTCGCCGACACAGCCCTGATTCGCCGACACAGCCCAGACACACCGACACAGCCCAGACTCACCGACACAGCCCAGACTCACCGACACAGCCCAGACTCACGGACACAGCCCAGACTCACGGACACAGCCCAGACTCGCGGACACAGCCCACACTCGCCGACACAGCCCTGACTCGCCGACACAGCCCTGACTCGCCGACACAGCCCTGACTCGCCGACACAGCCCAGACTCCCCGACACAGCCCAGACTCCTCGACACAGCCCAGACTCCTCGACACAGCCCAGACTCGCCGACACAGCCCTGACTCGCCGACAGAGCCCTGACTCGCCGACAGAGCCCTGACTCGCCGACACAGGCCAGACTCGCCGACACAGCCCAGACTCGCTGACACAGACCAGACTCCACGACACAGCCAAGACACACCGACACAGCCCTGATTCGCGGACACAGCCCAGACACACCGACACAGCCCAGACTCACGGACACAGCCCAGACTCACGGACACAGCCCAGACTCACGGACACAGCCCAGACTCACGGACACAGCCCAGACTCACGCACACAGCCCAGGCTCGCCGACACAGCACAGACTCGCCGAAACAGCCCAGACTCACCGACACAGCCCAGTGTCGCCGACACAGCCTAGACTCGCCGACAGAGCCCTGACTCGCCGACAGAGCCCAGACTCGCTGACACAGGCCAGACTCGCCGACAGAGCCCAGACTCGCCGACAGAGCCCAGACTCGCCTACAGAGCCCAGACTCGCCGACACAGCCCAGACTCGCCGACACAGTCCAGACTCGCCGACACAGCCCAGACTCACCGAAACAGCCCAAACTCACTGACATAGCCGATACTAACCAAAACAGCCCAAACTCACCGACAAAGCTCAAACTCACCGGCACAGCCCAGACTCACTGACACAACGCAAACTCACCGACACAGCCCAAACTCAGTGACGCAGCCCAAACTCACTTACACAGCATAAACTCACCGACACAGCCCAAGCTCACCGACACAGTCCAAACTCACCGACACAGCCCAAACTTACCGACACAGCCCAAATTCACTGACACAGCCCAAACTCACTGACACAGCCCAAACTCACTGACATGGCCCAAACTCACTGACAGGGCCCAAACTCACTGACACAGCCCAAACTCAACGACATAGGCAAACTCAACGGCACAGCCCAAACTCACTGACACAGCCGATACTCACCGACACAGCCCATACTCATTAAGAAACCCTGAGTTCGCCGACACAGCGCAAACTCACCGACACAACCCAATCTCAACGACACAGCACAAACTCACCGGCACAGCCCAAACTCACGGGCACAGCCCAAACCCACTGACACGGCAAAAACTCACTGACACAGCCCAAACTCACCGACACAGCCCAAACTCACCGACACAGCCCAAACTCACTGACGCAGCCCAAACTCACCGACACAGCCCAAACTCACCGACACAGCCAAAACTCAACGACACAGCCCAAACTCACCGACACAGCCCAAACTCACTGACACAGCCCAAACTTACTGACACAGCCCAAACTCAATGACACAGCCCAAGCTCACTGACACAGCCCAAACTCCCCGACACAGCCCAAACCCACTAACACAGTCCAAGCTCACTGACACAGCCAATATTCACCGAGACAGCCCAAACTCACTGACTAAGCCCAAACTCACCGGCACAGCCCATACTCACTGAAACGGCCCAAACTCACTGACACAGCCCAAACTCACTGACACAGCCGATACTCACCGACACAGCCCAAACTTACTGACACAGCCCACACTCACCGGCACAGCCCATGCTCACCGTCATGGCCCATACTCACCGGCACAACCTATACTCATCAACACAGCGCAAACTCACCGACAAAGCCCAAACTCACCGACACAGCACAAACTCACCGACACAGCCAAACTCACCAAAACAGACAAACTCAGCGGCACAGCCCATGCTCACCGACACAGCCCAGACTCACCGACACAGCCCAAACTCACCGACACAGCCCAGACTCACCAACACAGCCCAAACTCACTGACACAGCCGATACTCACCGAAATAGCCCAAACTCACCGACTAAGCTCAAACTCACCGGCACAGCCCAAACTAACTGACACAGCCCAAACTCACTGACACAGCCCAAACTCACTGACACAGTCCCAACTCACTGACACAGCCCAAATTCACTGAAACTGCCCAAACTCACTAACACAGCCCAAACTCACTGACATGGCCCAAATTCACCGACACAGACCAAACTCACTGACACAGCCCAAACTCACCGACACGGCCCAAACTCACTGACATGGCCCAAACTCACTGACATGGCCCAAACTCACCGACACAGCCCAAACTCAACGACGCAGCCCAAACTCACCGACACAGCCCAAACTCACAGAAACAGCTCAAACTTACTGACACAGCCCAAACTCACCGACACAGCCCACACTCTCCGACACAGCCCAGACTGACCGGAACAGCCCAGACTCACCGACACAGCACAGACTCACCGACACAGCCCAAATTCACTGACACAGCACAAACCCACCGACACAGCCCAAGCTCACTGACAGAGCCGATACTCATCGACACAGCCCAAACTCACCGACGAAGCACAAACTCACCAGCTGACTCACTGACACAGCCCATACTTACCGGCACAACCTATACTCATCGACACATCGCAAACTCACCGACAAAGCCCAAGCTCACCGACACAGCCCATACTCACCGGCACAACCTATACTCATCGACACATCGCAAACTCACCGACAAAGCCCAAGCTCACCGACACAGCACAAACTCACCGACACAGCACAAACTCACCGACACAGCCCAGACTCACTGACACAGCCGATACTCATCGACACAGCCCAGACTCACTGACACAGCCGATACTCCCAAAATTACTGGCACAAGCTAAACTCGCCGGCACAGCCCATGCTCACCGTCACAGCCCATACTCACCGGCACAACCTATACTCATTAACACAGCGACAACTCACCGACAAAGCCCAAGCTCACCGACACACCACAAACTCACTGACACAGCACAAACTCACCGACACAGCTAAACTCACCGACACAGCCAAAGTCACCAACACAGACAAACTGAGCGGCTCAGCCCATGCTCACCGACACAGCCCAGACTCACCGACACAGCCCAGACTCATCGACACAGCCCACACTCATCGACACAGCCCAGACTCACCGACACAGTCCATACTCACCGACACAGCCGATACTAACCAAAACAGCCCAAACTCACCGACACAGCACAAACTCACCGACACAGCCCAAACTCACCGACACAGCCCAAACTCAGTGACACAGTCCAAACTCAACGACAAAGCCCAAACTCACCGACACAGCCCAAACTCACTGACACAGCCCAAACTCACTTACACAGCATAAACACAGACACAGCCCAAGCTCACTGACAGGGCCCAAACTCACTGACACAGCTGATACTCAAGAGCACAGCCCATACCAACTACGAAACCACAAGCTCGCCGGCACTTCCAATTTTCACCGGCACAGCCAATACTCACCAGCACAACCCGTACTCACTGAGACAGCCTAAAATTACCGACACAGCCCAAACTCACTGACACAGCCGATACTCTCCAGCATGGCCCAAACTCACTGACACAGCCGATACACAGCACCACAGCCCGTACTCATTAAATACCCCAAGCTCACTGACACAGCGCAAACTCACCGACACAACCCAAACTCACCGACATGGCCCAAACTCACCGACATGGCCCAAACTCACCGACACGGCCCAAAATCCCGACACGGCCCAAACTCACTGACAAGCCCAAACTCACTAACACAGCCCAAACTTACTGAAACTGCCCAAACTCACTAACACAGCCCAAATTCATTGACATGGCCCAAATTCACCGACACAGACCAAACTCACTGACACAGCCCAAACTCACCGACACGGCCCAAACTCACTGACACGGCCCAAACTCACTGACATGGCCCAAGCTCACCGACACAGCACAAACTCACCGACACAGCCCAGACTCACTGACACAGCCGATACTCACCGACACAGCCCAGACTCACTGACACAGGCGATACTCCCAAAATTACTGGCACAGGCTAAACTCGCCGGCACAGTCCATGCTCACTGTCACAGCCCATACTCACCGGCACAACCTATACTCATTAACACAGCGCAAACTCACCGACAAAGCCCAAGCTCACCGACAAAGCCCAAGCTCACCGACACAGCACAAACTCACCGACACAGCACAAACTCACCGACACAGCTAAACTCACCGACACAGCCAAAGTCACCAACACAGACAAACTGAGCGGCACAGCCCATGCTCACCGACACAGCCCAGACTCACCGACACAGCCCAGACTCATCGACACAGCCCAGACTCACCGACACAGCCCAGACTCACCGACACAGCCCAGACTCACCAACACAGCCCAGACTCATCGACACAGCCCAGACTAATCGACACAGCCCAGACTAATCGACACAGCCCAGAATCACCGACACAGCCCAGACTCACCGACACAGCCCAAAGTCACTGACACAGCCGATACTAACCGAAACAGCCCAAAATCACCGACTAAGCTCAAACTCACCGGCACAGCTCAGACTCACTGACACAGCCCAAACTCACCGATACAGCCCAAACTCACTGACACAGCTCAGACTCACTTACCCAGTATAAACTCACCGACACAGTCCAAACTCATCGACACAGCCCAGACTCACCAAAACAGCCCAAACTCACCGACAAAGCTCAAACTCACCGGCACAGCCCAGACTCACTGACACAACGCAAACTCACCGACACAGCCCAGACTCACTGACACAGCCGATACTCATCGACACAGCCCAGACTCACTGACACAGCCGATACTCCCAAAATTACTGGCACAGGCTAAACTCGCCGGCACAGCCCATGCTCACCGTCACGGCCCATACTCACCGGCACAACCTATACTCATTAACACAGCGACAACTCACCGACAAAGCCCAAGCTCACCGACACACCACAAACTCACTGACACAGCACAAACTCACCGACACAGCTAAACTCACCGACACAGCCAAAGTCACCAACACAGACAAACTGAGCGGCTCAGCCCATGCTCACCGACACAGCCCAGACTCACCGACACAGCCCAGACTCATCGACACAGCCCACACTCATCGACACAGCCCAGACTCACCGACACAGTCCATACTCACCGACACAGCCGATACTAACCAAAACAGCCCAAACTCACCGACACAGCACAAACTCACCGACACAGCCGATACTAACCAAAACAGCCCAAACTCACCGACACAGCACAAACTCACCGACACAGCCCAAACTCACCGACACAGCCCAAACTCAGTGACACAGTCCAAACTCAACGACAAAGCCCAAACTCACCGACACAGCCCAAACTCACTGACACAGCCCAAACTCACTTACACAGCATAAACACAGACACAGCCCAAGCTCACTGACAGGGCCCAAACTCACTGACACAGCTGATACTCAAGAGCACAGCCCATACCAACTACGAAACCACAAGCTCGCCGGCACTTCCAATTTTCACCGGCACAGCCAATACTCACCAGCACAACCCGTACTCACTGAGACAGCCTAAAATTACCGACACAGCCCAAACTCACTGACACAGCCGATACTCTCCAGCATGGCCCAAACTCACTGACACAGCCGATACACAGCACCACAGCCCGTACTCATTAAATACGCCAAGCTCACTGACACAGCGCAAACTCACCGACACAACCCAAACTCACCGACATGGCCCAAACTCACCGACATGGCCCAAACTCACCGACACGGCCCAAAATCCCGACACGGCCCAAACTCACTGACACAGCCCAAACTCACTAACACAGCCCAAACTTACTGAAACTGCCCAAACTCACTAACACAGCCCAAACTCATTGACATGGCCCAAATTCACCGACACAGACCAAACTCACTGACACAGCCCAAACTCACCGACACGGCCCAAACTCACTGACACGGCCCAAACTCACTGACATGGCCCAAGCTCACCGACACAGCACAAACTCACCGACACAGCCCAGACTCACTGACACAGCCGATACTCACCGACACAGCCCAGACTCACTGACACAGGCGATACTCCCAAAATTACTGGCACAGGCTAAACTCGCCGGCACAGTCCATGCTCACTGTCACAGCCCATACTCACCGGCACAACCTATACTCATTAACACAGCGCAAACTCACCGACAAAGCCCAAGCTCACCGACAAAGCCCAAGCTCACCGACACAGCACAAACTCACCGACACAGCACAAACTCACCGACACAGCTAAACTCACCGACACAGCCAAAGTCACCAACACAGACAAACTGAGCGGCACAGCCCATGCTCACCGACACAGCCCAGACTCACCGACACAGCCCAGACTCACCGACACAGCCCAGACTCACCGACACAGCCCAGACTCACCGACACAGCCCAGACTCACCGACACAGCCCAGACTCACCAACACAGCCCAGACTCATCGACACAGCCCAGACTAATCGACACAGCCCCGAATCACCGACACAGCCCAGACTCACCGACACAGCCCAAAGTCACTGACACAGCCGATACTAACCGAAACAGCCCAAAATCACCGACTAAGCTCAAACTCACCGGCACAGCTCAGACTCACTGACACAGCCCAAACTCACCGATACAGCCCAAACTCACTGACACAGCTCAGACTCACTTACCCAGTATAAACTCACCGACACAGTCCAAACTCATCGACACAGCCCAGACTCACCGAAACAGCCCAAACTCACTGACACAGCCGATACTAACCAAAACAGCCCAAACTCACCGACAAAGCTCAAACTCACCGGCACAGCCCAGACTCACTGACACAACGCAAACTCACCGACACAGCCCAGACTCACCGACACAGCCCAGACTCACCGACATAGCCCGGACTCACCGACACAGCCCAGACGTCCGGACACAGCCCAGACTTCCTGACACAGCCCAGGCTCACTGAAACAACCCAGACTCACGGAAACAGCCCTGACTCGCCGACACAGCCCTGACTCGCCGACACAGCCCTGACTCGCCGACACAGCCCTGACTCGCCAACACAGCCCTGACTCACGGACACAGCCCAGACTCACCGACACAGCCCAGACTCACCGACACAGCCGAGACTCACCGACACAGCCCTGACTGACGGACACAGCCCAGACTCACGGACACAGCCCAGACACGCCGACACAGCCCAGACACGCCGACACAGCCCAGACTCGCCGACACAGCCCTGACTCGCCGACACAGCCCTGACTCGCCGACACAGCCCTGATTCGCCGACACAGCCCAGACACACCGACACAGCCCAGACTCACCGACACAGCCCAGACTCACCGACACAGCCCAGACTCACGGACACAGCCCAGACTCACGGACACAGCCCAGACTCACGGACACAGCCCACACTCGCCGACACAGCCCTGACTCGCCGACACAGCCCTGACTCGCCGACACAGCCCTGACTCCCCGACACAGCCCAGACTCCTCGACACAGCCCAGACTCCTCGACACAGCCCAGACTCGCCGACACAGCCCTGACTCGCCGACAGAGCCCTGACTCGCCGACAGAGCCCTGACTCGCCGACACAGGCCAGACTCGCCGACACAGCCCAGACTCGCTGACACAGACCAGACTCCACGACACAGCCAAGACACACCGACACAGCCCTGATTCGCGGACACAGCCCAGACACACCGACACAGCCCAGACTCACGGACACAGCCCAGACTCACGGACACAGCCCAGACTCACGGACACAGCCCAGACTCACGGACACAGCCCAGACTCACGGACACAGCCCAGACTCACGGACACAGCCCAGACTCACGGACACAGCCCAGACTCACGCACACAGCCCAGGCTCGCCGACACAGCACAGACTCGCCGACACAGCCCAGACTCACCGACACAGCCCAGTGTCGCCGACACAGCCTAGACTCGCCGACAGAGCCCTGACTCGCCGACAGAGCCCAGACTCGCTGACACAGGCCAGACTCGCCGACAGAGCCCAGACTCGCCGACAGAGCCCAGACTCGCCTACAGAGCCCAGACTCGCCGACACAGCCCAGACCCGCCGACACAGTCCAGACTCGCCGACACAGCCCAGACTCGCCGACACAGCCCAGACTCACCGAAACAGCCCAAACTCACTGACACAGCCGATACTAACCAAAACAGCCCAAACTCACCGACAAAGCTCAAACTCACCGGCACAGCCCAGACTCACTGACACAACGCAAACTCACCGACACAGCCCAAACTCAGTGACGCAGCCCAAACTCACTTACACAGCATAAACTCACCGACACAGCCCAAGCTCACCGACACAGTCCAAACTCACCGACACAGCCCAAACTTACCGACACAGCCCAAATTCACTGACACAGCCCAAACTCACTGACACAGCCCAAACTCACTGACATGGCCCAAACTCACTGACAGGGCCCAAACTCACTGACACAGCCCAAACTCACTGACACAGCCCAAACTCAACGACATAGGCAAACTCAACGGCACAGCCCAAACTCACTGACACAGCCGATACTCACCGACACAGCCCATACTCATTAAGAAACCCTGAGTTCGCCGACACAGCCCAGACTCAGCGACACAACCCAGACTCAGCGACACAACCCAGACTCAGCGACACAGCCCAGACTCAGCGACACAGCCCAGACTCACCGACACAGCCCAGACTCAGCGACACAGCCCAGACTCACCGACACAGCCCAGACTCAGCGACACAGCCCAGACTCAGCGACACAGCCCAGACTCACCGACACAGTCCAGAGTCATCGACACAGCCCAGACTCACCGACACTGTCCAGACTCAGCGACACAGCCCAGACTCACCGACACAGCCCAGACTCACCGACATAGCCCAGACTCACCGACACAGCCCAGACTTCCGGACACAGCCCAGACTTCCTGACACAGCCCAGGCTCACTGAAACAGCCCAGGCTCACTGAAACAGCCCAGGCTCAGGGAAACAGCCCTGACTCGCCGACACAGCCCTGACTCGCTGACACAGCCCTGACTCGCCGACAGAGCCCTGACTCACGGACACAGCCCAGACTCACGGACACAGCCCAGACTCACGGACACAGCCCTGACTCGCCAACACAGCCCAGACTTGCCGACACAGCCCTGACTCGCCGACACAGCCCAGACTCGCCGACACAGCCCTGACTCGCCGACACAGCCCTGAATCGCCGACACAGCCCTGAATCGCCGACACAGCCCTGAATCGCCGACACAGCCCAGACACAGCGACACAGCCCAGACTCACCGACACAGCCCAGACTCACGGACACAGCCCAGACTCACGGTCACAGCCCAGACTCACGGACACAGCCCAGACTCACGGACACAGCCCAGACTCACGGACACAGCCCAGCCTCACGGACACAGCCCAGACTCATGGACACAGCCCAGACTCACGGACAGAGCCCAGACTCACGCACACAGCCCAGACTCGCCGACACAGCACAGACTCGCCGACACAGCCCAGATTCCCCGACACAGCCCAGTGTCGCCGACACAGCCTAGACTCGCCGACACAGCTCAGACTCACCGACACAGCCCTGACTCGCCGACACAGCCCTGACTCGCTGACACAGCCCAGACTCGCCGACACAGCCCAGACTCGCCGACACAGCCCAGACTCACCGACACAGCCCTGACTCACCGACACAGCCCTGACTCGCCGACACAGCCCTGACTCACCGACACAGCCCAGACTCACCGACACAGCCCTGACTCGCCGACACAGCCCTGACTCGCCGACACAGCCCAGACTCGCCGACACAGCCCTGACTTGCTGTCACAGCCCAGACTCGCTGACACAGCCCAGACTCGCTGTCACAGCCCAGACTCGCTGTCACAGCCCAGACTCACCGACACAGCCCAGAGTCATCGACACAGCCCAGACTCACCGACACAGTCCAGACTCAGCGACACAGTCCAGACTCAGCGACACAGCCCAGACTCACCGACACAGCCCAGACTCACCGACATAGCCCGGACTCACCGACACAGCCCAGACGTCCGGACACAGCCCAGACTTCCTGACACAGCCCAGGCTCACTGAAACAGCCCAGACTCACGGAAACAGCCCTGACTCGCCGACACAGCCCTGACTCGCCGACACAGCCCTGACTCGCCGACACAGCCCTGACTCGCCAACACAGCCCTGACTCACGGACACAGCCCAGACTCACCGACACAGCCCAGACTCACCGACACAGCCGAGACTCACCGACACAGCCCTGACTCACGGACACAGCCCAGACTCACGGACACAGCCCAGACACGCCGACACAGCCCAGACACGCCGACACAGCCCAGACTCGCCGACACAGCCCAGACTCGCCGACACAGCCCTGACTCGCCGACACAGCCCTGATTCGCCGACACAGCCCAGACACACCGATACAGCCCAGACTCACCGACACAGCCCAGACTCACCGACACAGCCCAGACTCACGGACACAGCCCAGACTCACGGACACAGCCCACACTCGCCGACACAGCCCTGACTCGCCGACACAGCCCAGACTCCCCGACACAGCCCAGACTCCTCGACACAGCCCAGACTCCTCGACACAGCCCACACTCGCCGACACAGCCCTGACTCGGCGACAGAGCCCTGACTCGCCGACAGAGCCCTGACTCGCCGACACAGGCCAGACTCGCCGACACAGCCCAGACTCGCTGACACAGACCAGACTCCACGACACAGCCAAGACACACCGACACAGCCCTGATTCGCGGACACAGCCCAGACACACCGACACAGCCCAGACTCACGGACACAGCCCAGACTCACGGACACAGCCCAGACTCACGGACACAGCCCAGACTCACGGACACAGCCCAGACTCACGCACACAGCCCAGACTCGCCGACACAGCCCAGACTCACCGACACAGCCCAGTGTCGCCGACACAGCCTAGACTCGCCGAAAGAGCCCTGACTCGCCGACAGAGCCCAGACTCGCTGACACAGGCCAGACTCGCCGACAGAGCCCAGACTCGCCGACAGAGCCCAGACTCGCCGACAGAGCCCAGACTCGCCGACAGAGCCCAGACTCGCCGACACAGCCCAGACTCGCCGACACAGCCCAGACTCGCCGACACAGCCCAGACTCACCGAAACAGCCCAAACTCACTGACACAGCCGATACTAACCAAAACAGCCCAAACTCACCGACAAAGCTCAAAATCACCGGCACAGCCCGGACTCACTAACACAACGCAAACTCACCGACACAGCCCAAACTCAGTGACGCAGCCCAAACTCACTTACACAGCATAAACTCACCGACACAGCCCAAGCTCACCGACACAGTCCAAACTCACCGACACAGCCCAAAGTTACCGACACAGCCCAAATTCACTGACACAGCCCAAACTCACTGACATGGCCCAAACTCACTGACAGGGCCCAAACTCACTGACACAGCCCAAACTCACTGACACAGCCCAAACTCAACGACATAGGCAAACTCAACGGCACAGCCCAAACTCACTGACACAGCCGATACTCACTGACACAGCCCATACTCATTAAGAAACCCTGAGTTCGCTGACGTGGCGCAAACTCACCGACACAACTCAATCTCAACGACACAGCACAAACTCACCGGCACAGCCCAAACTCACGGGCACAGCCCAAACCCACTGACACGGCAAAAACTCACTGACACAGCCCAAACTCACCGACACAGCCCAAACTAACCGACACAGCCCAAACTCACTGACGCAGCCCAAACTCACCGACACAGCCCAAACTCACCGACACAGCCAAAACTCAACGACACAGCCCAAACTCACCGACACAGCCCAAACTCACTGACACAGCCCAAACTTACTGACACAGCCCAAACTCAATGACACAGCCCAAGCTCACCGACACAGCCCAAACTCCCCGACACAGCCCAAACCCACTAACACAGTCCAAGCTCACTGACACAGCCAATATTCACCGAGACAGCCCAAACTCACTGACTAAGCCCAAACTCACCGGCACAGCCCATACTCACTGAAACGGCCCAAACTCACTGACACAGCCCAAACTCACTGACACAGCCGATACTCACCGACACAGCCCAAACTTACTGACACAGCCCACACTCAC
Source organism: Carcharodon carcharias (assembly GCF_017639515.1). Taxonomy (NCBI): domain Eukaryota; kingdom Metazoa; phylum Chordata; class Chondrichthyes; order Lamniformes; family Lamnidae; genus Carcharodon; species Carcharodon carcharias. The sequence goes on along the minus strand of NC_054468.1, from coordinate 160,978,344 downwards.
CGGCACAGCCCATGCTCACCGTCATGGCCCATACTCACCGGCACAACCTATACTCATCAACACAGCGCAAACTCACCGACAAAGCCCAAACTCACCGACACAGCACAAACTCACCGACACAGCCAAACTCACCAAAACAGACAAACTCAGCGGCACAGCCCATGCTCACCGACACAGCCCAGACTCACCGACACAGCCCAAACTCACCGACACAGCCCAGACTCACCAACACAGCCCAAACTCACTGACACAGCCGATACTCACCGAAATAGCCCAAACTCACCGACTAAGCTCAAACTCACCGGCACAGCCCAGACTCACTGACACAGCCCAGACTCACCGACACAGCACAAACTCAGTGACACAGCCCAAAATCACTGACACAGCCCAAACTCAGTGACACAGCCCAAACTCAACGACACAGCCCAAACTCACCGACACAGCCCAAACTCACTGACACAGCCCAAACTCACTTACACAGTATAAACTCACAGACACAGCCCAAACTCACTGACATGGCCCAAACTCACTGACATGGCCCAAACTCACCGACACAGCCCAAACTCAACGACACAGCCCAAACTCACCGACACAGCCCAAACTCACAGAAACAGCTCAAACTTACTGACATAGCCCAAACTCACCGACACAGCCCACGCTCTCCGACACAGCCCAGACTGACCGGAACAGCCCAGACTCACCGACACAGCACAGACTCACCGACACAGCCCAAATTCACTGACACAGCACAAACCCACCGACACAGCCCAAGCTCACTGACAGAGCCGATACTCATCGACACAGCCCAAACTCACCGACGAAGCACAAACTCACCAGCTGACTCACTGACACAGCCCATACTTACCGGCACAACCTATACTCATCGACACATCGCAAACTCACCGACAAAGCCCAAGCTCACCGACACAGCCCATACTCACCGGCACAACCTATACTCATCGACACATCGCAAACTCACCGACAAAGCCCAAGCTCACCGACACAGCACAAACTCACCGACACAGCACAAACTCACCGACACAGCCCAGACTCACTGACACAGCCGATACTCATCGACACAGCCCAGACTCACTGACACAGCCGATACTCCCAAAATTACTGGCACAGGCTAAACTCGCCGGCACAGCCCATGCTCACCGTCACAGCCCATACTCACCGGCACAACCTATACTCATTAACACAGCGACAACTCACCGACAAAGCCCAAGCTCACCGACACACCACAAACTCACTGACACAGCACAAACTCACCGACACAGCTAAACTCACCGACACAGCCAAAGTCACCAACACAGACAAACTGAGCGGCTCAGCCCATGCTCACCGACACAGCCCAGACTCACCGACACAGCCCAGACTCATCGACACAGCCCACACTCATCGACACAGCCGATACTCACCGACATAGCCGATACTAACCAAAACAGCCCAAACTCACCGACACAGCACAAACTCACCGACACAGCCCAAACTCACCGACACAGCCCAAACTCAACGACAAAGCCCAAACTCACCGACACAGCCCAAACTCACTGACACAGCCCAAACTCACTTACACAGCATAAACACAGACACAGCCCAAGCTCACTGACAGGGCCCAAGCTCACTGACACAGCTGATACTCAAGAGCACAGCCCATACCAACTACGAAACCACAAGCTCGCCGGCACTTCCAATTTTCACCGGCACAGCCAATACTCACCAGCACAACCCGTACTCACTGAGACAGCCTAAAATTACCGACACAGCCCAAACTCACTGACACAGCCGATACTCTCCAGCATGGCCCAAACTCACTGACACAGCCGATACACAGCACCACAGCCCGTACTCATTAAATACCCCAAGCTCACTGACACAGCGCAAACTCACCGACACAACCCAAACTCACCGACATGGCCCAAACTCACCGACATGGCCCAAACTCACCGACACGGCCCAAAATCCCGACACGGCCCAAACTCACTGACACAGCCCAAACTCACTGACACAGCCCAAACTCACTAACACAGCCCAAACTTACTGAAACTGCCCAAACTCACTAACACAGCCCAAACTCATTGACATGGCCCAAATTCACCGACACAGACCAAACTCACTGACACAGCCCAAACTCACCGACACGGCCCAAACTCACTGACACGGCCCAAACTCACTGACATGGCCCAAGCTCACCGACACAGCACAAACTCACCGACACAGCCCAGACTCACTGACACAGCCGATACTCACCGACACAGCCCAGACTCACTGACGCAGGCGATACTCCCAAAATTACTGGCACAGGCTAAACTCGCCGGCACAGTCCATGCTCACTGTCACAGCCCATACTCGCCGGCACAACCTATACTCATTAACACAGCGCAAACTCACCGACAAAGCCCAAGCTCACCAACAAAGCCCAAGCTCACCGACACAGCACAAACTCACCGACACAGCACAAACTCACCGACACAGCTAAACTCACCGACACAGCCAAAGTCACCAACACAGACAAACTCAGCGGCACAGCCCATGCTCACCGACACAGCCCAGACTCACCGACACAGCCCAGACTCATCGACACAGCCCAGACTCACCGACACAGCCCAGACTCACCGACACAGCCCAGACTCACCAACACAGCCCAGACTCATCGACACAGCCCAGACTAATCGACACAGCCCAGAATCACCGACACAGCCCAGACTCACCGACACAGCCCAAAGTCACTGACACAGCCGATACTAACCGAAACAGCCCAAAATCACCGACTAAGCTCAAACTCACCGGCACAGCTCAGACTCACTGACACAGCCCAAACTCACCGATACAGCCCAAACTCACTGACACAGCTCAGACTCACTTACCCAGTATAAACTCACCGACACAGTCCAAACTCATCGACACAGCCCAGACTCACCAAAACAGCCCAAACTCACCGACAAAGCTCAAACTCACCGGCACAGCCCAGACTCACTGACACAACGCAAACTCACCGACACAGCCCAGACTCACCGACACAGCCCAGACTCACCGACATAGCCCGGACTCACCGACACAGCCCAGACGTCCGGACACAGCCCAGACTTCCTGACACAGCCCAGGGTCACTGAAACAACCCAGACTCACGGAAACAGCCCTGACTTGCCGACACAGCCCTGACTCGCCGACACAGCCCTGACTCGCCGACACAGCCCTGACTCGCCGACACAGCCCTGACTCACGGACACAGCCCAGACTCACGGACACAGCCCAGACACGCCGACACAGCCCAGACACGCCGACACAGCCCAGACTCGCCGACACAGCCCTGACTCGCCGACACAGCCCTGACTCGCCGACACAGCCCTGATTCGCCGACACAGCCCAGACACACCGACACAGCCCAGACTCACCGACACAGCCCAGACTCACCGACACAGCCCAGACTCACGGACACAGCCCAGACTCACGGACACAGCCCAGACTCGCGGACACAGCCCACACTCGCCGACACAGCCCTGACTCGCCGACACAGCCCTGACTCGCCGACACAGCCCTGACTCGCCGACACAGCCCAGACTCCCCGACACAGCCCAGACTCCTCGACACAGCCCAGACTCCTCGACACAGCCCAGACTCGCCGACACAGCCCTGACTCGCCGACAGAGCCCTGACTCGCCGACAGAGCCCTGACTCGCCGACACAGCCCAGACTCGCCGACACAGCCCAGACTCGCTGACACAGACCAGACTCCACGACACAGCCAAGACACACCGACACAGCCCTGATTCGCGGACACAGCCCAGACACACCGACACAGCCCAGACTCACGGACACAGCCCAGACTCACGGACACAGCCCAGACTCACGGACACAGCCCAGACTCACGGACACAGCCCAGACTCACGCACACAGCCCAGGCTCGCCGACACAGCACAGACTCGCCGAAACAGCCCAGACTCACCGACACAGCCCAGTGTCGCCGACACAGCCTAGACTCGCCGACAGAGCCCTGACTCGCCGACACAGGCCAGACTCGCCGACACAGCCCAGACTCGCTGACACAGACCAGACTCCACGACACAGCCAAGACACACCGACACAGCCCTGATTCGCGGACACAGCCCAGACACACCGACACAGCCCAGACTCACGGACACAGCCCAGACTCACGGACACAGCCCAGACTCACGGACACAGCCCAGACTCACGCACACAGCCCAGACTCGCCGACACAGCCCAGACTCACCGACACAGCCCAGTGTCGCCGACACAGCCTAGACTCGCCGAAAGAGCCCTGACTCGCCGACAGAGCCCAGACTCGCTGACACAGGCCAGACTCGCCGACAGAGCCCAGACTCGCCGACAGAGCCCAGACTCGCCGACAGAGCCCAGACTCGCCGACAGAGCCCAGACTTGCCGACACAGCCCAGACTCGCCGACACAGCCCAGACTCACCGAAACAGCCCAAACTCACTGACACAGCCGATACTAACCAAAACAGCCCAAACTCACCGACAAAGCTCAAAATCACCGGCACAGCCCGGACTCACTAACACAACGCAAACTCACCGACACAGCCCAAACTCAGTGACGCAGCCCAAACTCACTTACACAGCATAAACTCACCGACACAGCCCAAGCTCACCGACACAGTCCAAACTCACCGACACAGCCCAAACTTACCGACACAGCCCAAATTCACTGACACAGCCCAAACTCACTGACATGGCCCAAACTCACTGACAGGGCCCAAACTCACTGACACAGCCCAAACTCACTGACACAGCCCAAACTCAACGACATAGGCAAACTCAACGGCACAGACCAAACTCACTGACACAGCCGATACTCACCGACACAGCCCATACTCATTAAGAAACCCTGAGTTCGCTGACGTGGCGCAAACTCACCGACACAACTCAATCTCAACGACACAGCACAAACTCACCGGCACAGCCCAAACTCACGGGCACAGCCCAAACCCACTGACACGGCAAAAACTCACTGACACAGCCCAAACTCACCGACACAGCCCAAACTAACCGACACAGCCCAAACTCACTGACGCAGCCCAAACTCACCGACACAGCCCAAACTCACCGACACAGCCAAAACTCAACGACACAGCCCAAACTCACCGACACAGCCCAAACTCACTGACACAGCCCAAACTTACTGACACAGCCCAAACTCAATGACACAGCCCAAGCTCACCGACACAGCCCAAACTCCCCGACACAGCCCAAACCCACTAACACAGTCCAAGCTCACTGACACAGCCAATATTCACCGAGACAGCCCAAACTCACTGACTAAGCCCAAACTCACCGGCACAGCCCATACTCACTGAAACGGCCCAAACTCACTGACACAGCCCAAACTCACTGACACAGCCGATACTCACCGACACAGCCCAAACTTACTGACACAGCCCACACTCACCGGCACAGCCCATGCTCACCGTCATGGCCCATACTCACCGGCACAACCTATACTCATCAACACAGCGCAAACTCACCGACAAAGCCCAAACTCACCGACACAGCACAAACTCACCGACACAGCCAAACTCACCAAAACAGACAAACTCAGCGGCACAGCCCATGCTCACCGACACAGCCCAGACTCACCGACACAGCCCAAACTCACCGACACAGCCCAGACTCACCAACACAGCCCAAACTCACTGACACAGCCGATACTCACCGAAATAGCCCAAACTCACCGACTAAGCTCAAACTCACCGGCACAGCCCAGACTCACTGACACAGCCCAGACTCACCGACACAGCACAAACTCAGTGACACAGCCCAAAATCACTGACACAGCCCAAACTCAGTGACACAGCCCAAACTCAACGACACAGCCCAAACTCACCGACACAGCCCAAACTCACTGACACAGCCCAAACTCACTGACATGGCCCAAACTCACTGACATGGCCCAAACTCACTGACATGGCCCAAACTCACCGACACAGCCCAAACTCAACGACACAGCCCAAACTCACCGACACAGCCCAAACTCACAGAAACAGCTCAAACTTACTGACACAGCCCAAACTCACCGACACAGCCCACGCTCTCCGACACAGCCCAGACTGACCGGAACAGCCCAGACTCACCGACACAGCACAGACTCACCGACACAGCCCAAATTCACTGACACAGCACAAACCCACCGACACAGCCCAAGCTCACTGACAGAGCCGATACTCATCGACACAGCCCAAACTCACCGACGAAGCACAAACTCACCAGCTGACTCACTGACACAGCCCATACTTACCGGCACAACCTATACTCATCGACACATCGCAAACTCACCAACAAAGCCCAAGCTCACCGACACAGCCCATACTCACCGGCACAACCTATACTCATCGACACATCGCAAACTCACCGACAAAGCCCAAGCTCACCGACACAGCACAAACTCACCGACACAGCACAAACTCACCGACACAGCCCAGACTCACTGACACAGCCGATACTCATCGACACAGCCCAGACTCACTGACACAGCCGATACTCCCAAAATTACTGGCACAGGCTAAACTCGCCGGCACAGCCCATGCTCACCGTCACAGCCCATACTCACCGGCACAACCTATACTCATTAACACAGCGACAACTCACCGACAAAGCCCAAGCTCACCGACACACCACAAACTCACTGACACAGCACAAACTCACCGACACAGCTAAACTCACCGACACAGCCAAAGTCACCAACACAGACAAACTGAGCGGCTCAGCCCATGCTCACCGACACAGCCCAGACTCACCGACACAGCCCAGACTCATCGACACAGCCCACACTCATCGACACAGCCCAGACTCACCGACACAGCCGATACTCACCGACATAGCCGATACTAACCAAAACAGCCCAAACTCACCGACACAGCACAAACTCACCGACACAGCCCAAACTCACCGACACAGCCCAAACTCACCGACACAGCCCAAACTCAACGACAAAGCCCAAACTCACCGACACAGCCCAAACTCACTGACACAGCCCAAACTCACTTACACAGCATAAACACAGACACAGCCCAAGCTCACTGACAGGGCCCAAGCTCACTGACACAGCTGATACTCAAGAGCACAGCCCATACCAACTACGAAACCACAAGCTCGCCGGCACTTCCAATTTTCACCGGCACAGCCAATACTCACCAGCACAACCCGTACTCACTGAGACAGCCTAAAATTACCGACACAGCCCAAACTCACTGACACAGCCGATACTCTCCAGCATGGCCCAAACTCACTGACACAGCCGATACACAGCACCACAGCCCGTACTCATTAAATACCCCAAGCTCACTGACACAGCGCAAACTCACCGACACAACCCAAACTCACCGACATGGCCCAAACTCACCGACATGGCCCAAACTCACCGACACGGCCCAAAATCCCGACACGGCCCAAACTCACTGACACAGCCCAAACTCACTGACACAGCCCAAACTCACTAGCACAGCCCAAACTTACTGAAACTGCCCAAACTCACTAACACAGCCCAAACTCATTGACATGGCCCAAATTCACCGACACAGACCAAACTCACTGACACAGCCCAAACTCACCGACACGGCCCAAACTCACTGACACGGCCCAAACTCACTGACATGGCCCAAGCTCACCGACACAGCACAAACTCACCGACACAGCCCAGACTCACTGACACAGCCGATACTCACCGACACAGCCCAGACTCACTGACACAGGCGATACTCCCAAAATTACTGGCACAGGCTAAACTCGCCGGCACAGTCCATGCTCACTGTCACAGCCCATACTCGCCGGCACAACCTATACACATTAACACAGCGCAAACTCACCGACAAAGCCCAAGCTCACCAACAAAGCCCAAGCTCACCGACACAGCACAAACTCACCGACACAGCACAAACTCACCGACACAGCTAAACTCACCGACACAGCCAAAGTCACCAACACAGACAAACTGAGCGGCACAGCCCATGCTCACCGACACAGCCCAGACTCACCGACACAGCCCAGACTCATCGACACAGCCCAGACTCACCGACACAGCCCAGACTCATCGACACAGCCCAGACTCACCGACACAGCCCAGACTCACCGACACAGCCCAGACTCACCAACACAGCCCAGACTCATCGACACAGCCCAGACTAATCGACACAGCCCAGACTAATCGACACAGCCCAGAATCACCGACACAGCCCAGACTCACCGACACAGCCCAAAGTCACTGACACAGCCGATACTAACCGAAACAGCCCAAAATCACCGACTAAGCTCAAACTCACCGGCACAGCTCAGACTCACTGACACAGCCCAAACTCACCGATACAGCCCAAACTCACTGACACAGCTCAGACTCACTTACCCAGTATAAACTCACCGACACAGTCCAAACTCATCGACACAGCCCAGACTCACCAAAACAGCCCAAACTCACCGACAAAGCTCAAACTCACCGGCACAGCCCAGACTCACTGACACAACGCAAACTCACCGACACAGCCCAGACTCACTGACACAGCCGATACTCATCGACACAGCCCAGACTCACTGACACAGCCGATACTCCCAAAATTACTGGCACAGGCTAAACTCGCCGGCACAGCCCATGCTCACCGTCACGGCCCATACTCACCGGCACAACCTATACTCATTAACACAGCGACAACTCACCGACAAAGCCCAAGCTCACCGACACACCACAAACTCACTGACACAGCACAAACTCACCGACACAGCTAAACTCACCGACACAGCCAAAGTCACCAACACAGACAAACTGAGCGGCTCAGCCCATGCTCACCGACACAGCCCAGACTCACCGACACAGCCCAGACTCATCGACACAGCCCACACTCATCGACACAGCCCAGACTCACCGACACAGCCCATACTCACCGACACAGCCGATACTAACCAAAACAGCCCAAACTCACCGACACAGCACAAACTCACCGACACAGCCCAAACTCACCGACACAGCCCAAACTCAGTGACACAGTCCAAACTCAACGACAAAGCCCAAACTCACCGACACAGCCCAAACTCACTGACACAGCCCAAACTCACTTACACAGCATAAACACAGACACAGCCCAAGCTCACTGACAGGGCCCAAACTCACTGACACAGCTGATACTCAAGAGCACAGCCCATACCAACTATGAAACCACAAGCTCGCCGGCACTTCCAATTTTCACCGGCACAGCCAATACTCACCAGCACAACCCGTACTCACTGAGACAGCCTAAAATTACCGACACAGCCCAAACTCACTGACACAGCCGATACTCTCCAGCATGGCCCAAACTCACTGACACAGCCGATACACAGCACCACAGCCCGTACTCATTAAATACCCCAAGCTCACTGACACAGCGCAAACTCACCGACACAACCCAAACTCACCGACATGGCCCAAACTCACCGACATGGCCCAAACTCACCGACACGGCCCAAAATCCCGACACGGCCCAAACTCACTGACACAGCCCAAACTCACTAACACAGCCCAAACTTACTGAAACTGCCCAAACTCACTAACACAGCCCAAACTCATTGACATGGCCCAAATTCACCGACACAGACCAAACTCACTGACACAGCCCAAACTCACCGACACGGCCCAAACTCACTGACACGGCCCAAACTCACTGACATGGCCCAGGCTCACCGACACAGCACAAACTCACCGACACAGCCCAGACTCACTGACACAGCCGATACTCACCGACACAGCCCAGACTCACTGACACAGGCGATACTCCCAAAATTACTGGCACAGGCTAAACTCGCCGGCACAGTCCATGCTCACTGTCACAGCCCATACTCACCGGCACAACCTATACTCATTAACACAGCGCAAACTCACCGACAAAGCCCAAGCTCACCGACAAAGCCCAAGCTCACCGACACAGCACAAACTCACCGACACAGCACAAACTCACCGACACAGCTAAACTCACCGACACAGCCAAAGTCACCAACACAGACAAACTGTGCGGCACAGCCCATGCTCACCGACACAGCCCAGACTCACCGACACAGCCCAGACTCATCGACACAGCCCAGACTCACCGACACAGCCCAGACTCACCGACACAGCCCAGACTCACCGACACAGCCCAGACTCACCAACACAGCCCAGACTCATCGACACAGCCCAGACTAATCGACACAGCCCCGAATCACCGACACAGCCCAGACTCACCGACACAGCCCAAAGTCACTGACACAGCCGATACTAACCGAAACAGCCCAAAATCACCGACTAAGCTCAAACTCACCGGCACAGCTCAGACTCACTGACACAGCCCAAACTCACCGATACAGCCCAAACTCACTGACACAGCTCAGACTCACTTACCCAGTATAAACTCACCGACACAGTCCAAACTCATCGACACAGCCCAGACTCACCGAAACAGCCCAAACTCACTGACACAGCCGATACTAACCAAAACAGCCCAAACTCACCGACAAAGCTCAAACTCACCGGCACAGCCCAGACTCACTGACACAACGCAAACTCACCGACACAGCCCAGACTCACCGACACAGCCCAGACTCACCGACATAGCCCGGACTCACCGACACAGCCCAGACGTCCGGACACAGCCCAGACTTCCTGACACAGCCCAGGCTCACTGAAACAACCCAGACTCACGGAAACAGCCCTGACTCGCCGACACAGCCCTGACTCGCCGACACAGCCCTGACTCGCCGACACAGCCCTGACTCGCCAACACAGCCCTGACTCACGGACACAGCCCAGACTCACCGACACAGCCCAGACTCACCGACACAGCCGAGACTCACCGACACAGCCCAGACTCACGGACACAGCCCAGACACGCCGACACAGCCCAGACACGCCGACACAGCCCAGACTCGCCGACACAGCCCCTGACTCGCCGACACAGCCCTGACTCGCCGACACAGCCCTGATTCGCCGACACAGCCCAGACACACCGACACAGCCCAGACTCACCGACACAGCCCAGACTCACCGACACAGCCCAGACTCACGGACACAGCCCAGACTCACGGACACAGCCCAGACTCACGGACACAGCCCACACTCGCCGACACAGCCCTGACTCGCCGACACAGCCCTGACTCGCCGACACAGCCCTGACTCCCCGACACAGCCCAGACTCCTCGACACAGCCCAGACTCCTCGACACAGCCCAGACTCGCCGACACAGCCCTGACTCGCCGACAGAGCCCTGACTCGCCGACAGAGCCCTGACTCGCCGACACAGGCCAGACTCGCCGACACAGCCCAGACTCGCTGACACAGACCAGACTCCACGACACAGCCAAGACACACCGACACAGCCCTGATTCGCGGACACAGCCCAGACACACCGACACAGCCCAGACTCACGGACACAGCCCAGACTCACGGACACAGCCCAGACTCACGGACACAGCCCAGACTCACGGACACAGCCCAGACTCACGGACACAGCCCAGACTCACGGACACAGCCCAGACTCACGCACACAGCCCAGGCTCGCCGACACAGCACAGACTCGCCGACACAGACCAGACTCACCGACACAGCCCAGTGTCGCCGACACAGCCTAGACTCGCCGACAGAGCCCTGACTCGCCGACAGAGCCCAGACTCGCTGACACAGGCCAGACTCGCCGACAGAGCCCAGACTCGCCGACAGAGCCCAGACTCGCCTACAGAGCCCAGACTCGCCGACACAGCCCAGACCCGCCGACACAGTCCAGACTCGCCGACACAGCCCAGACTCGCCGACACAGCCCAGACTCACCGAAACAGCCCAAACTCACTGACACAGCCGATACTAACCAAAACAGCCCAAACTCACCGACAAAGCTCAAACTCACCGGCACAGCCCAGACTCACTGACACAACGCAAACTCACCGACACAGCCCAAACTCAGTGACGCAGCCCAAACTCACTTACACAGCATAAACTCACCGACACAGCCCAAGCTCACCGACACAGTCCAAACTCACCGACACAGCCCAAACTTACCGACACAGCCCAAATTCACTGACACAGCCCAAACTCACTGACACAGCCCAAACTCACTGACATGGCCCAAACTCACTGACAGGGCCCAAACTCACTGACACAGCCCAAACTCACTGACACAGCCCAAACTCAACGACATAGGCAAACTCAACGGCACAGCCCAAACTCACTGACACAGCCGATACTCACCGACACAGCCCATACTCATTAAGAAACCCTGAGTTCGCCGACACAGCTCAAACTCACCGACACAACCCAATCTCAATGACACAGCACAAACTCACCGGCACAGCCCAAACTCACGGGCACAGCCCAAACCCACTGACACGGCAAAAACTCACTGACACAGCCCAAACTCACCGACACAGCCCAAACTCACCGACACAGCCCAAACTCACTGACGCAGCCCAAACTCACCGACACAGCCCAAACTCACCGACACAGCCAAAACTCAACGACACAGCCCAAACTCACCGACACAGCCCAAACTCACTGACACAGCCCAAACTTACTGACACAGCCCAAACTCAATGACACAGCCCAAGCTCACCGACACAGCCCAAACTCCCCGACACAGCCCAAACCCACTAACACAGTCCAAGCTCACTGACACAGCCAATATTCACCGAGACAGCCCAAACTCACTGACTAAGCCCAAACTCACCGGCACAGCCCATACTCACTGAAACGGCCCAAACTCACTGACACAGCCCAAACTCACTGACACAGCCGATACTCACCGACACAGCCCAAACTTACTGACACAGCCCACATTCACCGGCACAGCCCATGCTCACCGTCATGGCCCATACTCACCGGCACAACCTATACTCATCAACACAGCGCAAACTCACCGACAAAGCCCAAACTCACCGACACAGCACAAACTCACCGACACAGCCAAACTCACCAAAACAGACAAACTCAGCGGCACAGCCCATGCTCACCGACACAGCCCAGACTCACCGACACAGCCCAAACTCACCGACACAGCCCAGACTCACCAACACAGCCCAAACTCACTGACACAGCCGATACTCACCGAAATAGCCCAAACTTACCGACTAAGCTCAAACTCACCGGCACAGCCCAGACTCACTGACACAGCCCAGACTCACCGACACAGCACAAACTCAGTGACACAGCCCAAACTCACTGACACAGCCCAAACTCAGTGACACAGCCCAAACTCAACGACACAGCCCAAACTCACCGACACAGCCCAAACTCACCGACACAGCCCAAACTCACTGACACAGCCCAAACTCACTTACACAGTATAAACTCACAGACACAGCCCAAACTCACTGACAGGGCCCAAACTCACTGACACAGCTGATACTCAAGAGCACAGCCCATACCAACTACGAAACCACAAGCTCGCCGGCACTTCCAATTTTCACCGGCACAGCCCATACTCACCAGCACAACCCGTACTCACTGAGACAGCCTAAAATTACCGACACAGCCCAAACTCACTGACACAGCCGATACTCTCCAGCATGGCCCAAACTCACTGACACAGCCGATACACAGCACCACAGCCCGTACTCATTAAATACCCCAAGCTCGCTGACACAGCGCAAACTCACCGACACAACCCAAACTCACCGACACGGCCCAAACTCACCGACATGGCCCAAACTCACCGACACGGCCCAAAATCCCGACACGGCCCAAACTCACTGACACAGCCCAAACTCACAGACACAGCCCAAACTCACTAACACAGCCCAAACTTACTGACACTGCCCAAACTCACTGACACAGCCCAAACTCACCGACACAGCCCAAACTCACTGACACAGCCCAAACTCACTAACACAGCCCAAACTTACTGAAACTGCCCAAACTCACTAACACAGCCCAAACTCACTGACATGGCCCAAATTCACCGACACAGACCAAACTAACTGACACAGCCCAAACTCACCGACACGGCCCAAACTCACTGACACGGCCCAAACTCACTGACATGGCCCAATCTCACCGACATGGCCCAAACTAACTGACACAGCCCAAATTCACTGACACAGCCCAAACTCACTGACACAGCCCCAACTCACTGACACAGCCCAAATTCACTGAAACTGCCCAAACTCACTAACACAGCCCAAACTCACTGACATGGCCCAAATTCACCGACACAGACCAAACTCACTGACACAGCCCAAACTCACCGACACGGCCCAAACTCACTGACATGACCCAAACTCACTGACATGGCCCAAACTCACCGACACAGCCCAAACTCAACGACACAGCCCAAACTCACTGACACAGCCCAAACTCACAGAAACAGCTCAAACTTACTGACACAGCCCAAACTCACCGACACAGCCCACGCTCTCCGACACAGCCCAGACTGACCGGAACAGCCCAGACTCACCGACACAGCACAGACTCACCGACACAGCCCAAATTCACTGACACAGCACAAACCCACCGACACAGCCCAAGCTCACTGACAGAGCTGATACTCATCGACACAGCCCAAACTCACCGACGAAGCACAAACTCACCAGCTGACTCACTGACACAGCCCATACTTACCGGCACAGCCCATGCTCACCGTCACAGCCCATACTCACCGGCACAACCTATACTCATCGACACATCGCAAACTCACCGACAAAGCCCAAGCTCACCGACACAGCACAAACTCACCGACACAGCACAAACTCACCGACACAGCCCAGACTCACTGACACAGCCGATACTCATCGACACAGCCCAGACTCACTGACACAGCCGATACTCCCAAAATTAATGGCACAGGCTAAACTCGCCGGCACAGCCCATGCTCACCGTCACAGCCCATACTCACCGGCACAACCTATACTCATTAAAACAGCGACAACTCACCGACAAAGCCCAAGCTCACCGACACAGCACAAACTCACCGACACAGCACAAACTCACCGACACAGCTAAACTCACCGACACAGCCAAAGTCACCAACACAGACAAACTGAGCGGCTCAGCCCATGCTCACCGACACAGCCCAGACTCACCGACACAGCCCAGACTCATCGACACAGCCCACACTCATCGACACAGCCCAGACTCACCGACACAGCCCATACTCACCGACACAGCCGATACTAACCAAAACAGCCCAAACTCACCGACACAGCACAAACTCACCGACACAGCCCAAACTCACCGACACAGCCCAAACTCAGTGACACAGTCCAAACTCAACGACAAAGCCCAAACTCACCGACACAGCCCAAACTCACTGACACAGCCCAAACTCACTTACACAGCATAAACACAGACACAGCCCAAGCTCACTGACAGGGCCCAAACTCACTGACACAGCTGATACTCAAGAGCACAGCCCATACCAACTACGAAACCATAAGCTCGCCGGCACTTCCAATTTTCACCGGCACAGCCAATACTCACCAGCACAACCCGTACTCACTGAGACAGCCTAAAATTACCGACACAGCCCAAACTCACTGACACAGCCGATACTCTCCAGCATGGCCCAAACTCACTGACACAGCCGATACACAGCACCACAGCCCGTACTCATTAAATACCCCAAGCTCACTGACACAGCGCAAACTCACCGACACAACCCAAACTCACCGACATGGCCCAAACTCACCGACATGGCCCAAACTCACCGACACGGCCCAAAATCCCGACACGACCCAAACTCACTGACACAGCTCAAACTCACTGACACAGCCCAAACTCACTAACACAGCCCAAACTTACTGAAACTGCCCAAACTCACTAACACAGCCCAAAATCACTGACACGGCCCAAACTCACTGACATGGCCCAAGCTCACCGACACAGCACAAACTCACCGACACAGCCCAGACTCACTGACACAGCCGATACTCACCGACACAGCCCAGACTCACTGACACAGGCGATACTCCCAAAATTACTGGCACAGGCTAAACTCGCCGGCACAGTCCATGCTCACTGTCACAGCCCATACTCACCGGCACAACCTATACTCATTAACACAGCGCAAACTCACCGACAAAGCCCAAGCTCACCGACAACGCCCAAGCTCACCGACACAGCACAAACTCACCGACACAGCACAAACTCACCGACACAGCTAAACTCACCGACACAGCCAAAGTCACCAACACAGACAAACTGAGCGGCACAGCCCATGCTCACCGACACAGCCCAGACTCACCGACACAGCCCAGACTCATCGACACAGCCCAGACTCACCGACACAGCCCAGACTCACCGACACAGCCCAGACTCACCGACACAGCCCAGACTCACCAACACAGCCCAGACTCATCGACACAGCCCAGACTAATCGACACAGCCCAGAATCACCGACACAGCCCAGACTCACCGACACAGCCCAAAGTCACTGACACAGCCGATACTAACCGAAACAGCCCAAAATCACCGACTAAGCTCAAACTCACCGGCACAGCTCAGACTCACTGACACAGCCCAAACTCACCGATACAGCCCAAACTCACTGACACAGCTCAGACTCACTTACCCAGTATAAACTCACCGACACAGTCCAAACTCATCGACACAGCCCAGACTCACCGAAACAGCCCAAACTCACTGACACAGCCGAAACTAACCAAAACAGCCCAAACTCACCGACAAAGCTCAAACTCACCGGCACAGCCCAGACTCACTGACACAACGCAAACTCACCGACACAGCCCAGACTCACCGACACAGCCCAGACTCACCGACATAGCCCGGACTCACCGACACAGCCCAGACGTCCGGACACAGCCCAGACTTCCTGACACAGCCCAGGCTCACTGAAACAACCCAGACTCACGGAAACAGCCCTGACTCGCCGACACAGCCCTGACTCGCCGACACAGCCCTGACTCGCCGACACAGCCCTGACTCGCCAACACAGCCCTGACTCACGGACACAGCCCAGACTCACCGACACAGCCCAGACTCACCGACACAGCCGAGACTCACCGACACAGCCCTGACTCACGGACACAGCCCAGACTCACGGACACAGCCCAGACACGCCGACACAGCCCAGACACGCCGACACAGCCCAGACTCGCCGACACAGCCCTGACACGCCGACACAGCCCTGACTCGCCGACACAGCCCTGATTCGCCGACACAGCCCAGACACACCGACACAGCCCAGACTCTCCGACACAGCCCAGACTCACCGACACAGCCCAGACTCACGGACACAGCCCAGACTCACGGACACAGCCCAGACTCACGGACACAGCCCAGACTCACGGACACAGCCCACACTCGCCGACACAGCCCTGACTCGCCGACACAGCCCTGACTCGCCGACACAGCCCAGACTCCCCGACACAGCCCACACTCCTCGACACAGCCCAGACTCCTCGACACAGCCCAGACTCGCTGACACAGCCCTGACTCGCCGACAGAGCCCTGACTCGCCGACAGAGCCCTGACTCGCCGACACAGGCCAGACTCGCCGACACAGCCCAGACTTGCTGACACAGACCAGACTCCACGACACAGCCAAGACACACCGACACAGCCCTGATTCGCGGACACAGCCCAGACACACCGACACAGCCCAGACTAACGGACACAGCCCAGACTCACGGACACAGCCCAGACTCACGGACACAGCCCAGACTCACGGACACAGCCCAGACTCACGGACACAGCCCAGACTCACGGACACAGCCCAGGCTCGCCGACACAGCACAGACTCGCCGACACAGCCCAGACTCACCGACACAGCCCAGTGTCGCCGACACAGCCTAGACTCGCCGACAGAGCCCTGACTCGCCGACAGAGCCCAGACTCGATGACACAGGCCAGACTCGCCGACAGAGCCCAGACTCGCCGACAGAGCCCAGACTCGCCGACAGAGCCCAGACTCGCCTACAGAGCCCAGACTCGCCGACACAGCCCAGACTCGCCGACACAGTCCAGACTCGCCGACACAGTCCAGACTCGCCGACACAGCCCAGACTCGCCGAAACAGCCCAAACTCACTGACACAGCCGATACTAACCAAAACAGCCCAAACTCACCGACAAAGCTCAAACTCACCGGCACAGCCCAGACTCACTGACACAACGCAAACTCACCGACACAGCCCAAACTCAGTGACGCAGCCCAAACTCACTTACACAGCATAAACTCACCGACACAGCCCAAGCTCACCGACACAGTCCAAACTCACCGACACAGCCCAAACTTACCGACACAGCCCAAATTCACTGACACAGCCCAAACTCACTGACACAGCCCAAACTCACTGACATGGCCCAAACTCACTGACAGGGCCCAAACTCACTGACACAGCCCAAACTCACTGACACAGCCCAAACTCAACGACATAGGCAAACTCAACGGCACAGCCCAAACTCACTGACACAGCCGATACTCACCGACACAGCCCATACTCATTAAGAAACCCTGAGTTCGCCGACACAGCGCAAACTCACCGACACAACCCAATCTCAACGACACAGCACAAACTCACCGGCACAGCCCAAACTCACGGGCACAGCCCAAACCCACTGACACGGCCCAAACTCACCGACACAGCCCAAACTCACCGACACAGCCCAAACTCACTGACGCAGCCCAAACTCACCGACACAGCCCAAACTCACCGACACAGCCAAAACTCAACGACACAGCCCAAACTCACCGACACAGCCCAAACTCACTGACACAGCCCAAACTTACTGACACAGCCCAAACTCAATGACACAGCCCAAGCTCACCGACACAGCCCAAACTCCCCGACACAGCCCAAACCCACTAACACAGTCCAAGCTCACTGACACAGCCAATATTCACCGAGACAGCCCAAACTCACTGACTAAGCCCAAACTCACCGGCACAGCCCATACTCACTGAAACGGCCCAAACTCACTGACACAGCCCAAACTCACTGACACAGCCGATACTCACCGACACAGCCCAAACTTACTGACACAGCCCACACTCACCGGCACAGCCCATGCTCACCGTCATGGCCCATACTCACCGGCACAACCTATACTCATCAACACAGCGCAAACTCACCGACAAAGTCAAACTCACCGACACAGCACAAACTCACCGACACAGCCAAATTCACCAAAACAGACAAACTCAGCGGCACAGCCCATGCTCACCGACACAGCCCAGACTCACCGACACAGCCCAAACTTACCGACACAGCCCAGACTCACCAACACAGCCCTAACTCACTGACACAGCCGATACTCACCGAAATAGCCCAAACTCACCGACTAAGCTCAAACTCACCGGCACAGCCCAAACTAACTGACACAGCCCAAACTCACTGACACAGCCCAAACTCACTGACACAGCCCCAACTCACTGACACAGCCCAAATTCACTGAAACTGCCCAAACTCACTAACACAGCCCAAACTCACTGACATGGCCCAAATTCACCGACACAGACCAAACTCACTGACACAGCCCAAACTCACCGACACAGCCCAAACTCACTGACATGGCCCAAACTCACTGACATGGCCCAAACTCACCGACACAGCCCAAACTCAATGACACAGCCCAAACTCACCGACACAGCCCAAACTCACAGAAACAGCTCAAACTTACTGACACAGCCCAAACTCACCGACACAGCCCACGCTCTCCGACACAGCCCAGACTGACCGGAACAGCCCAGACTCACCGACACAGCACAGACTCACCGACACAGCCCAAATTCACTGACACAGCACAAACCCACCGACACAGCCCAAGCTCACTGACAGAGCCGATACTCATCGACACAGCCCAAACTCACCGACGAAGCACAAACTCACCAGCTGACTCACTGACACAGCCCATACTTACCGGCACAACCTATACTCATCGACACATCGCAAACTCACCGACAAAGCCCAAGCTCACCGACACAGCCCATACTCACCGGCACAATCTATACTCATCAACATATCGCAAACTCACCGACAAAGCCCAAGCTCACCGACACAGCACAAACTCACCGACACAGCACAAACTCACCGACACAGCCCAGACTCACTGACACAGCCGATACTCATCGACACAGCCCAGACTCACTGACACAGCCGATACTCCCAAAATTACTGGCACAAGCTAAACTCGCCGGCACAGCCCATGCTCACCGTCACAGCCCATACTCACCGGCACAACCTATACTCATTAACACAGCGACAACTCACCGACAAAGCCCAAGCTCACCGACACAGCACAAACTCACTGACACAGCACAAACTCACCGACACAGCTAAACTCACCGACACAGCCAAAGTCACCAACACAGACAAACTGAGCGGCTCAGCCCATGCTCACCGACACAGCCCAGACTCACCGACACAGCCCAGACTCATCGACACAGCCCACACTCATCGACACAGCCCAGACTCACCGACACAGCCCATACTCACCGACACAGCCGATACTAACCAAAACAGCCCAAACTCACCGACACAGCACAAGCTCACCGACACAGCCCAAACTCACCGACACAGCCCAAACTCAGTGACACAGTCCAAACTCAACGACAAAGCCCAAACTCAATGACACAGCCCAAACTCACCGACATAGCCCAAGCTCACCGACACAGACCAAACTCCCCGACACAGCCCAAACTCACTAACACAGTCCAAGCTCACTGACACAGCCCAAACTCACTGACACAGCCGATACTCACCGGCACAGCCCATGCTCACCGTCATGGCCCATACTCACCGGCACAACCTATACTCATCAACACAGCGCAAACTCACCGACAAAGCCTAAGCTCACCAACACAGCACACACTCACCGACACAGCCAAACTCACCAAAACAGACAAACTCAGCGGCACAGCCCTTGCTCACCGACACAGCCCAGACTCACCGACACAGCCCAAACTCACTGACACAGCCGATACTCACCGAAATAGCCCAAACTCACCGACTAAGCTCAAACTCACCGACACAGCACAGACTCACTGACACAGCCCAGACTCACCAACACAGCCCAAACTCAGTGACAGAGCCCAAACTCAACGACACAGCCCAAACTCAACGACACAGCCCAGACTCACCGACTCAGCCCAAACTCAGTGACACAGCCCAAACTCAACGACACAGCCCAAACTCACCGACACAGCCCAAACTCACTGACACAGCCCAAACTCACTTACACAGCATAAACTCACAGACACAGCCCAAACTCACTGACAGAGCCGATACTCATCGACACATCCCAAACTCACCGACGAAGCACAAACTCACCAGCAGAACGCTGACTCACTGACACAGCCCATACTTACCGGCACAGCCCATGCTCACCGTCACAGCCCATACTCACCGGCACAACCTATACTCATCGACACATCGCAAACTCACCGACAAAGCCCAAGCTCACCGACACAGCACAAACTCAGCGACACAGCACAAACTCACCGACACAGCCCAGACTCACTGACACAGCCGATACTCACCGACACAGCCCAGACTCACTGACACAGCCGATACTCCCAAAATTACTGGCACAGGCTAAACTCGCCGGCACAGCCCATGCTCACCCTCACAGCCCATACTCACCGGCACAACCTATACTCATTAACACAGCGCAAACTCACCGACAAAGCCCAAGCTCACCGACACAGCACAAACTCACCGACACAGCACAAACTCACAGACACAGCTAAACTCACCGAAACACCAAAGTCACCAACACAGACAAACTGAGCGGCACAGCCCATGCTCACGGACACAGCCCAGACTCACCGACACAGCCCAGACTCATCGACACAGCCCAGACTCACCGACACAGCCCAGACTCACCGACACAGCCCAGACTCACCGACACAGCCCAAAGTCACTGACACAGCCGATACTAACCGAAAAAGCCCAAACTCACCGACTAAGCTCAAACTCACCGGCACAGCTCAGACTCACTGACACAGCCCAAACTCACCGATACAGCCCAAACTCACTGACACAGCTCAGACTCACTTACCCAGTATAAACTCACCGACACAGCCCAAGCTCACCGACACAGTCCAAACTCATCGACACAGCCCAGACTCACCGACACAGCCCAAACTCACTGACACAGCCGATACGAACCGAAACAGCCCAAACTCACCGACAAAGCTCAAACTCACCGGCACAGCCCAGACTCACTGACACAACGCAAACTCACCGACACAGCCCAAACTCAGTGACGCAGCCCAAACACACTTACACAGCATAAACTCACCGACACAGCCCAAGCTCACCGACACAGTCCAAACTCACCGACACAGCCCAAACTTACCGAAACAGCCCAAATTCACTGACACAGTCCAAACTCACTGACACAGCCCAAACTCACTGACATGGCCCAAATTCACCGACACAGACCAAACTCACTGACACAGCCCAAACTCACCGACACGGCCCAAACTCACTGACACGGCCCAAACTCACTGACATGGCCCAAGCTCACCGACACAGCACAAACTCACCGACACAGCCCAGACTCACTGACACAGCCGATACTCACCGACACAGCCCAGACTCACTGACACAGGCGATACTCCCAAAATTACTGGCACAGGCTAAACTCGCCGGCACAGTCCATGCTCACTGTCACAGCCCATACTCACCGGCACAACCTATACTCATTAACACAGCGCAAACTCACCGACAAAGCCCAAGCTCACCGACAAAGCCCAAGCTCACCGACACAGCACAAACTCACCGACACAGCACAAACTCACCGACACAGCTAAACTCACCGACACAGCCAAAGTCACCAACACAGACAAACTGAGCGGCACAGCCCATGCTCACCGACACAGCCCAGACTCACCGACACAGCCCAGACTCATCGACACAGCCCAGACTCACCGACACAGCCCAGACTCACCGACACAGCCCAGACTCACCGATACAGCCCAGACTAATCGACACAGCCCAGAATCACCGACACAGCCCAGACTCACCGACACAGCCCAAAGTCACTGACACAGCCGATACTAACCGAAACAGCCCAAAATCACCGACTAAGCTCAAACTCACCGGCACAGCTCAGTCTCACTGACACAGCCCAAACTCACCGATACAGCCCAAACTCACTGACACAGCTCAGACTCACTTACCCAGTATAAACTCACCGACACAGTCCAAACTCATCGACACAGCCCAGACTCACCGAAACAGCCCAAACTCACTGACACAGCCGATACTAACCAAAACAGCCCAAACTCACCGACAAAGCTCAAACTCACCGGCACAGCCCAGACTCACTGACACAACGCAAACTCACCGACACAGCCCAGACTCACCGACACAGCCCAGACTCACCGACATAGCCCGGACTCACCGACACAGCCCAGACGTCCGGACACAGCCCAGACTTCCTGACACAGCCCAGGCTCACTGAAACAACCCAGACTCACGGAAACAGCCCTGACTCGCCGACACAGCCCTGACTCGCCGACACAGCCCTGACTCGCCGACACAGCCCTGACTCGCCGACACAGCCCTGACTCGCCAACACAGCCCTGACTCACGGACACAGCCCAGACTCACCGACACAGCCCAGACTCACCGACACAGCCGAGACTCACCGACACAGCCCTGACTCACGGACACAGCCCAGACTCACGGACACAGCCCAGACACGCCGACACAGCCCAGACACGCCGACACAGCCCAGACTCGCCGACACAGCCCTGACTCGCCGACACAGCCCTGACTCGCCGACACAGCCCTGATTCGCCGACACAGCCCAGACACACCGACACAGCCCAGACTCGCCGACACAGCCCTGACTCGCCGACACAGCCCTGACTCGCCGACACAGCCCTGATTCGCCGACACAGCCCAGACACACCGACACAGCCCAGACTCTCCGACACAGCCCAGACTCACCGACACAGCCCAGACTCACGGACACAGCCCAGACTCACGGACACAGCCCCGACTCACGGACACAGCCCACACTCGCCGACACAGCCCTGACTCGCCGACACAGCCCTGACTCGCCGACACAGCCCAGACTCCCCGACACAGCCCAGACTCCTCGACACAGCCCAGACTCCTCGACACAGCCCAGACTCGCCGACACAGGCCAGACTCGCCGACACAGCCCAGACTTGCTGACACAGACCAGACTCCACGACACAGCCAAGACACACCGACACAGCCCTGATTCGCGGACACAGCCCAGACACACCGACACAGCCCAGACTCACGGACACAGCCCAGACTCACGGACACAGCCCAGACTCACGGACACAGCCCAGACTCACGGACACAGCCCAGACTCACGGACACAGCCCAGACTCACGCACACAGCCCAGGCTCGCCGACACAGCACAGACTCGCCGACACAGCCCAGACTCACCGACACAGCCCAGTGTCGCCGACACAGCCCAGTGTCGCCGACACAGCCTAGACTCGCCGACAGAGCCCTGACTCGCCGACAGAGCCCAGACTCGCTGACACAGGCCAGACTCGCCGACAGAGCCCAGACTCGCCGACAGAGCCCAGACTCGCCTACAGAGCCCAGACTCGCCGACACAGCCCAGACTCGCCGACACAGTCCAGACTCGCCGACACAGTCCAGACTCGCCGACACAGCCCAGACTCACCGAAACAGCCCAAACTCACTGACACAGCCGATACTAACCAAAACAGCCCAAACTCACCGACAAAGCTCAAACTCACCGGCACAGCCCAGACTCACTGACACAACGCAAACTCACCGACACAGCCCAAACTCAGTGACGCAGCCCAAACTCACTTACACAGCATAAACTCACCGACACAGCCCAAGCTCACCGACACAGTCCAAACTCACCGACACAGCCCAAACTTACCGACACAGCCCAAATTCACTGACACAGCCCAAACTCACTGACACAGCCCAAACTCACTGACATGGCCCAAACTCACTGACAGGGCCCAAACTCACTGACACAGCCCAAACTCACTGACACGGCCCAAACTCAACGACATAGGCAAACTCAACGGCACAGCCCAAACTCACTGACACAGCCGATACTCACTGGCACAGCCCAAACTCACTGACACAGCCGATACTCACCGACACAGCCCATAATCATTAAGAAACCCTGAGTTCGCCGACACAGCGCAAACTCACCGACACAACCCAATCTCAACGACACAGCACAAACTCACCGACAAAGCCCAAACTCACGGGCAAGCCCAAACCCACTGACGCAGCCCAAACTCACCGACACAGCCCAAACTCACCGACACAGCCCAAACTCAACGACACAACCCAACTCACCGACACAGCCCAAACTCACTGACACAGCCCAAACTCAACGACACAGCCCAAGCTCACTGACGCAGCTCAGACTCACTGACACAGCCCAAACTCACCGATACAGCCCAAACTCACCAACACAGCCCAAGCTCACTGACACAGCTCAGACTCGCTGACACAGCCCAAACTCACCGATACAGCCCAAACTCACTGACACAGCCCAAACTCACTGACACAGCCCAAACTCACTGACATGGTCCAAACTCACTGACAGGGCCCAAACTCACTGACACGGCCCAAACTCAACGACATAGGCAAACTCACCGGTACAGCCCAGACTCACTGACACAACGCAAACTCACCGACACAGCCCAAACTCAGTGACGCAGCCCAAGCTCACTTACACAGCATAAACTCACCGACACAGCCCAAGCTCACCGACACAGTCCAAACTCACCAACACAGCCCAAACTTACCGACACAGCCCAAATTCACTGACACAGACCGAACTCACTGACACAGCCCAAACTCACTGACATGGCCCAAACTCACTGACAGGGCCCAAACTCACTGACACGGCCCAAACTCACTGACAGGGCCCAAACTCACTGACACAGCCCAAACTCACTGACACGGCCCAAACTCAACGACATAGGCAAACTCAATGGCACAGCCCAAACTCACTGACACAGCCGATACTCACTGGCACAGCACAAACTCACTGACACAGCCGATACTCACCGACACAGCCCATACTCATTAAGAAACCCTGAGTTCGCCGACACAGCGCAAACTCACCGACACAACCCAATCTCAACGACACAGCACAAACTCACCGGCACAGCCCAAACTCACGGGCACAGACCAAACCCACTGACACGGCGAAAACTCACTGACACAGCCCAAACTCAGTGACGCAGCCCAAACTCACTTACACAGCATAAACTCACCGACACAGCCCAAGCTCACCGACACAGTCCAAACTCACCGACACAGCCCAAACTAACCGACACAGCCCAAATTCACTGACACAGCCCAAACTCACTGACACAGCCCAAACTCACTGACATAGGCAAACTCAACGGCACAGCCCAAACTCACTGATACAGCCGATACTCACTGGCACAGCACAAACTCACTGACACAGCCGATACTCACCGACACAGCCCATACTCATTAAGAAACCCTGAGTTCGCCGACACAGCTCAAACTCACCGACACAACCCAATCTCAACGACACAGCACAATCTCACCGGCACAGCCCAAACTCACGGGCACAGCCCAAACCCACTGACACGGTGAAAACTCACTGATACAGCCCAAACTCACCGACACAGCCCAAACTCACCGACACAGCCCAAACTCACCGACACAGCCCAAACTCACTGACGCAGCCCAAACTCACCGACACAGCCCAAACTCACCGACACAGCCCAAACTCACCGACACAGCCCAAACGCAACGACACAGCCCAAACTCACCGACACAGCCCAAACTCACTGACACAGCCCAAACTTACTGACACAGCCCAAACTCAATGACACAGCCCAGACTCACCGACACAGCCCAGTGTCGCCGACACAGCCCAGTGTCGCCGACACAGCCTAGACTCGCCGACAGAGCCCTGACTCGCCGACAGAGCCCAGACTCGCTGACACAGGCCAGACTCGCCGACAGAGCCCAGACTCGCCGACAGAGCCCAGACTCGCCTACAGAGCCCAGACTCGCCGACACAGCCCAGACTCGCCGACACAGTCCAGACTCGCCGACACAGTCCAGACTCGCCGACACAGCCCAGACTCACCGAAACAGCCCAAACTCACTGACACAGCCGATACTAACCAAAACAGCCCAAACTCACCGACAAAGCTCAAACTCACCGGCACAGCCCAGACTCACTGACACAACGCAAACTCACCGACACAGCCCAAACTCAGTGACGCAGCCCAAACTCACTTACACAGCATAAACTCACCGACACAGCCCAAGCTCACCGACACAGTCCAAACTCACCGACACAGCCCAAACTTACCGACACAGCCCAAATTCACTGACACAGCCCAAACTCACTGACACAGCCCAAACTCACTGACATGGCCCAAACTCACTGACAGGGCCCAAACTCACTGACACAGCCCAAACTCACTGACACAGCCCAAACTCAACGACATAGGCAAACTCAACGGCACAGCCCAAACTCACTGACACAGCCCATACTCATTAAGAAACCCTGAGTTCGCCGACACAGCGCAAACTCACCGACACAACCCAATCTCAACGACACAGCCCAAACTCACGGGCACAGCCCAAACCCACTGACACGGCAAAAACTCACTGACACAGCCCAAACTCACCGACACAGCCCAAACTCACCGACACAGCCCAAACTCACTGACGCAGCCCAAACTCACCGACACAGCCCAAACTCACCGACACAGCCAAAACTCAACGACACAGCCCAAACTCACCGACACAGCCCAAACTCACTGACACAGCCCAAACTTACTGACACAGCCCAAACTCAATGACACAGCCCAAGCTCACCGACACAGCCCAAACTCCCCGACACAGCCCAAACCCACTAACACAGTCCAAGCTCACTGACACAGCCAATATTCACCGAGACAGCCCAAACTCACTGACTAAGCCCAAACTCACCGGCACAGCCCATACTCACTGAAACGGCCCAAACTCACTGACACAGCCCAAACTCACTGACACAGCCGATACTCACCGACACAGCCCAAACTTACTGACACAGCCCACACTCACCGGAACAGCCCATGCTCACCGTCATGGCCCATACTCACCGGCACAACCTATACTCATCAACACAGCGCAAACTCACCGACAAAGCCCAAACTCACCGACACAGCACAAACTCACCGACACAGCCAAACTCACCAAAACAGACAAACTCAGCGGCACAGCCCATGCTCACCGACACAGCCCAGACTCACCGACACAGCCCAAACTCACCGACACAGCCCAGACTCACCAATACAGCCCAAACTCACTGACACAGCCGATACTCACCGAAATAGCCCAAACTCACCGACTAAGCTCAAACTCACCGGCACAGCCCAAACTAACTGACACAGCCCAAACTCACTGACACAGCCCAAACTCACTGACACAGCCCCAACTCACTGACACAGCCCAAATTCACTGAAACTGCCCAAACTCACTAACACAGCCCAAACTCACTGACATGGCCCAAATTCACCGACACAGACCAAACTCACTGACACAGCCCAAACTCACCGACACGGCCCAAACTCACTGACATGGCCCAAACTCACTGACATGGCCCAAACTCACCGACACAGCCCAAACTCAATGACACAGCCCAAACTCACCGACACAGCCCAAACTCACAGAAACAGCTCAAACTCACTGACACAGCCGATACTCACCGACACAGCCCAAACTTACTGACACAGCCCACACTCACCGGAACAGCCCATGCTCACCGTCATGGCCCATACTCACCGGCACAACCTATACTCATCAACACAGCGCAAACTCACCGACAAAGCCCAAACTCACCGACACAGCACAAACTCACCGACACAGCCAAACTCACCAAAACAGACAAACTCAGCGGCACAGCCCATGCTCACCGACACAGCCCAGACTCACCGACACAGCCCAAACTCACCGACACAGCCCAGACTCACCAATACAGCCCAAACTCACTGACACAGCCGATACTCACCGAAATAGCCCAAACTCACCGACTAAGCTCAAACTCACCGGCACAGCCCAAACTAACTGACACAGCCCAAACTCACTGACACAGCCCAAACTCACTGACACAGCCCCAACTCACTGACACAGCCCAAATTCACTGAAACTGCCCAAACTCACTAACACAGCCCAAACTCACTGACATGGCCCAAATTCACCGACACAGACCAAACTCACTGACACAGCCCAAACTCACCGACACGGCCCAAACTCACTGACATGGCCCAAACTCACTGACATGGCCCAAACTCACCGACACAGCCCAAACTCAATGACACAGCCCAAACTCACCGACACAGCCCAAACTCACAGAAACAGCTCAAACTTACTGACACAGCCCAAACTCACCGACACAGCCCACGCTCTCCGACACAGCCCAGACTGACCGGAACAGCCCAGACTCACCGACACAGCACAGACTCACCGACACAGCCCAAATTCACTGTCACAGCACAAACCCACCGACACAGCCCAAGCTCACTGACAGAGCCGATACTCATCGACACAGCCCAAACTCACCGACGAAGCCCAAACTCACCAGCTGACTCACTGACACAGCCCATACTTACCGGCACAACCTATACTCATCGACACATCGCAAACTCACCGACAAAGCCCAAGCTCACCGACACAGCCCATACTCACCGGCACAACCTATACTCATCGACACATCGCAAACTCACCGACAAAGCCCAAGCTCACCGACACAGCACAAACTCACCGACACAGCACAAACTCACCGACACAGCCCAGACTCACTGACACAGCTGATACTCATCGACACAGCCCAGACTCACTGACACAGCCGATACTCCCAAAATTACTGGCACAGGCTAAACTCGCCGGCACAGCCCATGCTCACCGTCACAGCCCATACTCACCGGCACAACCTATACTCATTAACACAGCGACAACTCACCGACAAAGCCCAAGCTCACCGACACAGCACAAACTCACTGACACAGCACAAACTCACCGACACAGCTAAACTCACCGACACAGCCAAAGTCACCAACACAGACAAACTGAGCGGCTCAGCCCATGCTCACCGACACAGCCCAGACTCACCGACACAGCCCAGACTCATCGACACAGCCCACACTCATCGACACAGCCCAGACTCACCGACACAGCCCATACTCACCGACACAGCCGATACTAACCAAAACAGCCCAAACTCACCGACACAGCCCAAACTCACCGACACAGCCCAAACTCAGTGACACAGTCCAAACTCAACGACAAAGCCCAAACTCAATGACACAGCCCAAACTCACCGACATAGCCCAAGCTCACCGACACAGACCAAACTCCCCGACACAGCCCAAACTCACTAACACAGTCCAAGCTCACTGACACAGCCCAAACTCACTGACACAGCCGATACTCACCGGCACAGCCCATGCTCACCGTCATGGCCCATACTCACCGGCACAACCTATACTCATCAACACAGCGCAAACTCACCGACAAAGCCTAAGCTCACCAACACAGCACACACTCACCGACACAGCCAAACTCACCAAAACAGACAAACTCAGCGGCACAGCCCATGCTCACCGACACAGCCCAGACTCACCGACACAGCCCAAACTCACTGACACAGCCGATACTCACCGAAATAGCCCAAACTCACCGACTAAGCTCAAACTCACCGACACAGCACAGACTCACTGACACAGCCCAGACTCACCGACACAGCCCAAACTCAGTGACAGAGCCCAAACTCAACGACACAGCCCAAACTCAACGACACAGCCCAGACTCACCGACTCAGCCCAAACTCAGTGACACAGCCCAAACTCACTTACACAGCATAAACTCACAGACACAGCCCAAACTCACTGACAGAGCCGATACTCATCGACACAGCCCAAACTCACCGACGAAGCACAAACTCATAGCAGAACGCTGACTCACTGACACAGCCCATACTTACCGGCACAGCCCATGCTCACCGTCACAGCCCATACTCACCGGCACTACCTATACTCATCGACACATCGCAAACTCACCGACAAAGCCCAAGCTCACCGACACAGCACAAACTCACCGACACAGCACAAACTCACCGACACAGCCCAGACTCACTGACACAGCCGATACTCACCGACACAGCCCAGACTCACTGACACAGCCGATACTCCCAAAATTACTGGCACAGGCTAAACTCGCCGGCACAGCCCATGCTCACCCTCACAGCCCATACTCACCGGCACAACCTATACTCATTAACACAGCGCAAACTCACCGACAAAGCCCAAGCTCACCGACACAGCACAAACTCACCGACACAGCACAAACTCACCGACAAAGCTAAACTCACCGAAACACCAAAGTCACCAACACAGACAAACTGAACGGCACAGCCCATGCTCACGGACACAGCCCAGACTCACCGACACAGCCCAGACTCATCGACACAGCCCAGACTCACCGACACAGCCCAGACTCACCGACACAGCCCAAAGTCACTGACACAGCCGATACTAACCGAAAAAGCCCAAACTCACCGACTAAGCTCAAACTCACCGGCACAGCTCAGACTCACTGACACAGCCCAAACTCACCGATACAGCCCAAACTCACTGACACAGCTCAGACTCACTTACCCAGTATAAACTCACCGACACAGCCCAAGCTCACCGACACAGTCCAAACTCATCGACACAGCCCAGACTCACCGACACAGCCCAAACTCACTGACACAGCCGATACGAACCGAAACAGCCCAAACTCACCGACAAAGCTCAAACTCACCGGCACAGCCCAGACTCACTGACACATCGCAAACTCACCGACACAGCCCAAACTCAGTGACGCAGCCCAAACACACTTACACAGCATAAACTCACCGACACAGCCCAAGCTCACCGACACAGTCCAAACTCACCGACACAGCCCAAACTTACCGAAACAGCCCAAATTCACTGACACAGTCCAAACTCACTGACACAGCCCAAACTCACTGACATGGCCCAAACTCACTGACAGGGCCCAAACTCACTGACACAGCCCAAACTCACTGACACGGCCCAAACTCAACGACATAGGCAAACTCAACGGCACAGCCCAAACTCACTGACACAGCCGATACTCACTGGCACAGCCCAAACTCACTGACACAGCCGATACTCACCGACACAGCCCATAATCATTAAGAAACCCTGAGTTCGCCGACACAGCGCAAACTCACCGACACAACCCAATCTCAACGACACAGCACAAACTCACCGGCACAGCCCAAACTCACGGGCAAGCCCAAACCCACTGACGCAGCCCAAACTCACCGACACAGCCCAAACTCACCGACACAGCCCAAACTCACCGACACAGCCCAAACTCAACGACACAGCCCAACTCACCGACACAGCCCAAACTCACTGACACAGCCCAAACTCAACGACACAGCCCAAGCTCACTGACGCAGCTCAGACTCACTGACACAGCCCAAACTCACCGATACAGCCCAAACTCACCAACACAGCCCAAGCTCACTGACACAGCTCAGACTCGCTGACACAGCCCAAACTCACCGATACAGCCCAAACTCACTGACACAGCCCAAACTCACTGACACAGCCCAAACTCACTGACACAGCCGATACTCACCGGCACAGCCCATGCTCACCGTCATGGCCCATACTCACCGGCACAACCTATACTCATCAACACAGCGCAAACTCACCGACAAAGCCTAAGCTCACCAACACAGCACACACTCACCGACACAGCCAAACTCACCAAAACAGACAAACTCAGCGGCACAGCCCATGCTCACCGACACAGCCCAGACTCACCGACACAGCCCAAACTCACTGACACAGCCGATACTCACCGAAATAGCCCAAACTCACCGACTAAGCTCAAACTCACCGACACAGCACAGACTCACTGACACAGCCCAGACTCACCGACACAGCCCAAACTCAGTGACAGAGCCCAAACTCAACGACACAGCCCAAACTCAACGACACAGCCCAGACTCACCGACTCAGCCCAAACTCAGTGACACAGCCCAAACTCACTTACACAGCATAAACTCACAGACACAGCCCAAACTCACTGACAGAGCCGATACTCATCGACACAGCCCAAACTCACCGACGAAGCACAAACTCATAGCAGAACGCTGACTCACTGACACAGCCCATACTTACCGGCACAGCCCATGCTCACCGTCACAGCCCATACTCACCGGCACTACCTATACTCATCGACACATCGCAAACTCACCGACAAAGCCCAAGCTCACCGACACAGCACAAACTCACCGACACAGCACAAACTCACCGACACAGCCCAGACTCACTGACACAGCCGATACTCACCGACACAGCCCAGACTCACTGACACAGCCGATACTCCCAAAATTACTGGCACAGGCTAAACTCGCCGGCACAGCCCATGCTCACCCTCACAGCCCATACTCACCGGCACAACCTATACTCATTAACACAGCGCAAACTCACCGACAAAGCCCAAGCTCACCGACACAGCACAAACTCACCGACACAGCACAAACTCACCGACAAAGCTAAACTCACCGAAACACCAAAGTCACCAACACAGACAAACTGAACGGCACAGCCCATGCTCACGGACACAGCCCAGACTCACCGACACAGCCCAGACTCATCGACACAGCCCAGACTCACCGACACAGCCCAGACTCACCGACACAGCCCAGACTCACCGACACAGCCCAAAGTCACTGACACAGCCGATACTAACCGAAAAAGCCCAAACTCACCGACTAAGCTCAAACTCACCGGCACAGCTCAGACTCACTGACACAGCCCAAACTCACCGATACAGCCCAAACTCACTGACACAGCTCAGACTCACTTACCCAGTATAAACTCACCGACACAGCCCAAGCTCACCGACACAGTCCAAACTCATCGACACAGCCCAGACTCACCGACACAGCCCAAACTCACTGACACAGCCGATACGAACCGAAACAGCCCAAACTCACCGACAAAGCTCAAACTCACCGGCACAGCCCAGACTCACTGACACAACGCAAACTCACCGACACAGCCCAAACTCAGTGACGCAGCCCAAACACACTTACACAGCATAAACTCACCGACACAGCCCAAGCTCACCGACACAGTCCAAACTCACCGACACAGCCCAAACTTACCGAAACAGCCCAAATTCACTGACACAGTCCAAACTCACTGACACAGCCCAAACTCACTGACATGGCCCAAACTCACTGACAGGGCCCAAACTCACTGACACAGCCCAAACTCACTGACACGGCCCAAACTCAACGACATAGGCAAACTCAACGGCACAGCCCAAACTCACTGACACAGCCGATACTCACTGGCACAGCCCAAACTCACTGACACAGCCGATACTCACCGACACAGCCCATAATCATTAAGAAACCCTGAGTTCGCCGACACAGCGCAAACTCACCGACACAACCCAATCTCAACGACACAGCACAAACTCACCGGCACAGCCCAAACTCACGGGCAAGCCCAAACCCACTGACGCAGCCCAAACTCACCGACACAGCCCAAACTCACCGACACAGCCCAAACTCACCGACACAGCCCAAACTCAACGACACAGCCCAACTCACCGACACAGCCCAAACTCACTGACACAGCCCAAACTCAACGACACAGCCCAAGCTCACTGACGCAGCTCAGACTCACTGACACAGCCCAAACTCACCGATACAGCCCAAACTCACCAACACAGCCCAAGCTCACTGACACAGCTCAGACTCGCTGACACAGCCCAAACTCACCGATACAGCCCAAACTCACTGACACAGCCCAAACTCACTGACACAGCCCAAACTCACTGACATGGTCCAAACTCACTGACACGGCCCAAACTCACTGACACGGCCCAAACTCAACGACATAGGCAAACTCACCGGTACAGCCCAGACTCACTGACACAACGCAAACTCACCGACACAGCCCAAACTCAGTGACGCAGCCCAAGCTCACTTACAAAGCATAAACTCACCGACACAGCCCAAGCTCACCGACACAGTCCAAACTCACCAACACAGCCCAAACTTACCGACACAGCCCAAATTCACTGACACAGACCGAACTCACTGACACAGCCCAAACTCACTGACATGGCCCAAACTCACTGACAGGGCCCAAACTCACTGACACGGCCCAAACTCACTGACAGGGCCCAAACTCACTGACACAGCCCAAACTCACTGACACGGCCCAAACTCAACGACATAGGCAAACTCAATGGCACAGCCCAAACTCACTGACACAGCCGATACTCACTGGCACAGCACAAACTCACTGACACAGCCGATACTCACCGACACAGCCCATACTCATTAAGAAACCCTGAGTTCGCCGACACAGCGCAAACTCACCGACACAACCCAATCTCAACGACACAGCACAAACTCACCGGCACAGCCCAAACTCACGGGCACAGACCAAACCCACTGACACGGCGAAAACTCACTGACACAGCCCAAACTCAGTGACGCAGCCCAAACTCACTTACACAGCATAAACTCACCGACACAGCCCAAGCTCACCGACACAGTCCAAACTCACCGACACAGCCCAAACTTACCGACACAGCCCAAATTCACTGACACAGCCCAAACTCACTGACACAGCCCAAACTCACTGACATAGGCAAACTCAACGGCACAGCCCAAACTCACTGATACAGCCGATACTCACTGGCACAGCACAAACTCACTGACACAGCCGATACTCACCGACACAGCCCATACTCATTAAGAAACCCTGAGTTCGCCGACACAGCTCAAACTCACCGACACAACCCAATCTCAACGACACAGCACAATCTCACCGGCACAGCCCAAATTCACGGGCACAGCCCAAACCCACTGACACGGCGAAAACTCACTGATACAGCCCAAACTCACCGACACAGCCCAAACTCACCGACACAGCCCAAACTCACTGACGCAGCCCAAACTCACCGACACAGCCCAAACTCACCGACACAGCCCAAACTCACCGACACAGCCCAAACGCAACGACACAGCCCAAACTCACCGACACAGCCCAAACTCACTGACACAGCCCAAACTGACTGACACAGCCCAAACTCAATGACACAGCCCAAACTCACCGACACAGCCCGAGCTCACCGACACAGCCCAAACTCCCCGACACAGCCCAAACTCACTAACACAGTCCAAGCTCACTTACATAGCCCAAACTCACTGACACAGCCGATACTCACCGACATAGCCCAAACTTACTGACACAGCCCACACTCACCGGAACAGCCCAGGCTCACCGTCATGGCCCATACTCACCGGCACAACCTATACTCATCAACACAGCGCAAACTCACCGACAAAGCCCAAGCTCACCAACACAGCACAAACTCACCGACACAGCCAAACTCACCAAAACAGACAAACTCAGCGGCACAGCCCATGCTCACCGACACAGCCCAGACTCACCGACACAGCCCAAACTCACTGACACAGCCGATACTCACCGAAATAGCCCAAACTCACCGACTAAGCTCAAACTCACCGACACAGCCCAAACTCACCGACACAGCCCAAACTCAGTGACAGAGCCCAAACTCAACGACACAGCCCAAACTCAACGACACAGCCCAAACTCAACGACCCAGCCCAGACTCACCGACTCAGCCCAAACTCAGTGACACAGCCCAAACTCAACGACACAGCCCAAACTCACCGACACAGCCCAAACTCACTGACACAGCCCAAACTCACTTACACAGCATAAACTCACAGACACAGCCCAAACTCACTGACAGGGCCCAAACTCACTGACACAGCTGATACTCAAGAGCACAGCCCATACCAACTACGAAACCACAAGCTCGCCGGCACTTCCAATTTACACCGGCACAGCCCATACGCACCAGCACAACCCGTACTCACTGAGACAGCCTAAAATTACCGGCACAGCCCAAACTCACTGACACAGCCGATACTCTCCAGCATGGCCCAAACTCACTGACACAGCCGATACACAGCACCACAGCCCGTACTCATTAAATACCCCAAGCTCGCTGACACAGCGCAAACTCACCGACACAACCCAACTCACCGACACGGCCCAAACTCACCGACATGGCCCAAACTCACCGACACGGCCCAAAATCCCGACACGGCCCAAACTCACTGACACAGCCCAAACTCACTGACACAGCCCAAACTCACTAACACAGCCCAAACTTACTGAAACTGCCCAAACTCACTAACACAACCCAAACTCACTGACATGGCCCAAATTCACCGACACAGACCAAACTCACTGACACAGCCCAAACTCACCGACACGGCCCAAACTCACTGACACAGCCCAAACTCACTGACACAGCCCAAACTCACTGACACAGCCCAAACTCACTGACACAGCCCAAACTCACTGAAACTGCCCAAACTCACTAACACAGCCCAAACTCACTGACATGGCCCAAATTCACCGACACAGACCAAACTCAGTGACACGGCCCAAACTCACCGACACGGCCCAAACTCACTGACATGGCCCAAACTCACTGACATGGTCCAAACTCACCGACACAGCCCAAACTCAACGACACAGCCCAAACTCACCGACACAGCCCAAACTCACAGAAACAGCTCAAACTTACTGACACAGCCCAAACTCACCGACACAGCCCAGACTGACCGGAACACCTGAAAACTCACCGACACAGCACAGACTCACCGACACAGCCCAGACTCACCGACACAGCCCAAATTCACTGACACAGCACAAACCCACCGACACAGCCCAAGCTCACTGACAGAGCCGATACTCATCGACACAGCCCAAACTCACCGACGAAGCACAAACTCACTAGCAGAACGCTGACTCACTGACACAGCCCATACTTACCGGCACAGCCCATGCTCACCGTCACAGCCCATAATCACCGGCACAATCTATACTCATCGACACATCGCAAACTCACCGACAATGCCCAAGCTCACCGACACAGCACAAACTCACCGACTCAGCACAAACTCACCGACACAGCCCAGACTCACTGACACAGCCGATACTCACCGACACAGCCCAGACTCACTGACACAGCCGATACTCCCAAAATTACTGGCACAGGCTAAACTCGCCGGCACAGCCCATGCTCACCGTCACAGCCCATACTCACCGGCACAACCTATACTCATTAACACAGCGCAAACTCACCGACAAAACCCAAGCTCACCGACACAGCACAAACTCACCGACACAGCACAAACTCACAGACACAGCTAAACTCACCGACACAGCCAAAGTCACCAACACAGACAAACTCAGCGGCACAGCCCATGCTCACCGACACAGCCCAGACTCACCGACACAGCCCAGACTCATCGACACAGCCCAGACTCATCGACACAGCCCAGACTCACCGACACAGCCCAGACTCAACGACACAGCCCAGACTCACCGACACAGCCGATAATAACCGAAACAGCCCAAACTCACCGACTAAGCTCAAACTCACCGGCACAGCTCAGACTCACTGACACAGCCCAAACTCACCGATACAGCCCAAACTCACTGACACAGCTCAGACTCACTTACCCAGTATAAACTCACCGACACAGCCCAAGCTCACCGACACAGTCCAAACTCTTCGATACAGCCCAGACTCACCGACACAGCCCAAACTCACTGACACAGCCGATACTGACCGAAACAGCCCAAACTCACCGACAAAGCTCAAACTCACCGGCACAGCGCAGACTCACTGACACAACGCAAACTCACCGACACAGCCCAAACTCAGTGACGCAGCCCAAACACACTTACACAGCATAAACTCACCGACACAGCCCAAGCTCACCGACACAGTCCAAACTCACCGACACAGCCCAAACTTACCGACACAGCCCAAATTCACTGACACAGCCCAAACTCACTGACACAGCCCAAACTCACTGACATGGCCCAAACTCACTGACAGGGCCCAAACTCACTGACACAGCTCAAACTCACTGACACAGCCCAAACTCACTGACACGGCCCAAACTCAATGACATAGGCAAACTCAACGGCACAGCCCAAACTCACTGACACAGCCGATACTCACTGGCACAGCCCAAACTCACTGACACAGCCGATACTCACCGACACAGCCCATACTCATTAAGAAACCCTGAGTTCGCCGACACAGCGCAAACTCACCGACACAACCCAATTTCAACGACACAGCACAAACTCACTGGCACAGCCCAAACTCACGGGCACAGCCCAATCCCACTGATACGGCGAAAACTCACTGACACAGCCCAAACTCACCGACACAGCCCAAACTCACCGACACAGCCCAAACTCACTGACGCAGCCCAAACTCACCGACACAGCCCAAACTCACCGACACAGCCCAAACTCAACGACACAGCCCAACTCACCGACACAGCCCAAACTCACTGACACAGCCCAAACTCACCGACACAGCCCAAGCTCACTGACACAGCTCAGACTCACTGACACAGCCCAAACTCACCGATACAGCCCAAACTCACCGACACAGCCCAAGCTCACTGACACAGCTCAGACTCGCTGACACAGCCCAAACTCACCGATACAGCCCAAACTCACTGACACAGCCCAAACTCACTTACACAGCATAAACTCACCGACACAGCCCAAGCTCACCGACACAGTCCAAATTCATCAACACAGCCCAGACTCACCGACACAGCCCAAACTCACCGACACAGCCCACGCTCTCCGACACAGCCCAGACTGACCGGAACAGCCCAGACTCACCGACACAGCAAAGACTCACCGACACAGCCCAGACTCACCGACACAGCCCAAATTCACTGACACAGCACAAACCCACCGACACAGCCCAAGCTCACTGACAGAGCCGATACTCATCGACACAGCCCAA
Source organism: Carcharodon carcharias (assembly GCF_017639515.1). Classification (NCBI taxonomy): domain Eukaryota; kingdom Metazoa; phylum Chordata; class Chondrichthyes; order Lamniformes; family Lamnidae; genus Carcharodon; species Carcharodon carcharias. Next base: position 160,938,457 of record NC_054468.1, on the reverse strand, counting down.
ACTCACCGACGAAGCACAAACTCACCAGCAGAACGCTGACTCACTGACACAGCCCATACTTACCGGCACAGCCCATGCTCACCGTCACAGCCCATACTCACCGGCACAACCTATACTCATCGACACATCGCAAACTCACCGACAAAGCCCAAGCTCACCGACACAGCACAAACTCACCGACACAGCACAAACTCACCGACACAGCCCAGACTCACTGACACAGCCGATACTCACCGACACAGCCCAGACTCACTGACACAGCCGATACTCCCAAAATTACTGGCACAGGCTAAACTCGCCGGCACAGCCCATGCTCACCGTCACAGCCCATACTCACCGGCACAACCTATTCTCATTAACACAGCACAAACTCACCGACAAAGCCCAAGCTCACCGACACAGCACAAACTCACCGACAGCACAAACTCACCGACACAGCACAAACTCACCGACACAGCCAAAGTCACCAACACAGACAAACTCAGCGGCACAGCCCATGCTCACCGACACAGCCCAGACTCACCGACACAGCCCAGACTCATCGACACAGCCCAAAGTCACTGACACAGCCGATACTAACCGAAACAGCCCAAACTCACCGACTAAGCTCAAACTCACCGGCACAGCTCAGACTCACTGACACAACGCAAACTCACCGACACAGCTCAGACTCACTGACACAGCCCAAACTCACCGATACAGCCCAAACTCACTGACACAGCTCAGACTCACTTATCCAGTATAAACTCACCGACACAGCCCAAGCTCACCGACACAGTCCAAACTCATCGACACAGCCCAGACTCACCGACACAGCCCAAACTCACTGACACAGCCGATACTAACCGAAACAGCCCAAACTCACCGACAAAGCTCAAACTCACCGGCACAGCCCAGACTCACTGACACAACGCAAACTCACCGACACAGCCCAAACTCAGTGACGCAGCCCAAACACACTTACACAGCATAAACTCACCGACACAGCCCAAGCTCACCGACACAGTCCAAACTCACCGACACAGCCCAAACTTACCGACACAGCCCAAATTCACTGACACAGCCCAAACTCACTGACACAGCCCAAACTCACTGACATGGCCCAAACTCAGTGACAGGGCCCAAACTCACTGAAACAGCCCAAACTCACTGACACGGCCCAAACTCAACGACATAGGCAAACTCAACGGCACAGCCCAAACTCACTGACACAGCCGATACTCACTGGCACAGCCCAAACTCACTGACACAGCCGATACTCACCGACACAGCCCATACTCATTAAGAAACCCTGAGTTCGCCGACACAGCGCAAACTCACCGACACAACTCAATCTCAACGACACAGCACAAACTCACGGGCACAGCCCAAACTCACGGGCACAGCCCAAACCCACTGACGCAGCCCAAACTAAACGACACAGCCCAAACTCACCGACACAGCCCAAACTCAACGACACAGCCCAACTCACCGACACAGCCCAAACTCACTGACACAGCCCAAACTCACCGACACAGCCCAAGCTCACTGACACAGCTCAGACTCATTGACACAGCCCAAACTCACCGATACAGCCCAAACTCACCGACACAGCCCAAGCTCACTGACACAGCTCAGACTCGCTGACACAGCCCAAACTCACCGATACAGCCCAAACTCACTGACACAGCCCAAACTCACTTACACAGCATAAACTCACCGACACAGCCCAAGCTCACCGACACAGTCCAAATTCATCAACACAGCCCAGACTCACCGACACAGCCCAAACTCACTGACACAGCCGATACAAACCGAAACAGCCCAAATTCACTGACACAGCCCAAACTCACTGACACAGCCCAAACTCACTGACATGGTCCAAACTCACTGACAGGGCCCAAACTCACTGACACGGCCCAAACTCAACGACATAGGCAAACTCACCGGCACAGCCCAAACTCACTGACACAGCCGATACTCAAGAGCACAGCCCATACCAACTAAGAAGCCACAAGCTCGCCGGCACGTCCCTTTTTCACCGGCAGAGCCCATACTCACTGGCACAACCCGTACTCACCGAGACAGCCTAAACTTACCGACACAGCCCAAACTCACTGACACAGCCGATACTCACCGGCACAGCCCAAACTCACTGACACAGCCGATACTCACCGGCACAGCCCAAACTCATTGACACAGCCGATACTCACCGACACAGCCCATACTCAGTAAGAAACCCCGAGTTCGCCGACACAGCCCAAACTCACCGACACGGCCCAAACTCACCGACACAGCCCAAACTCACCGACACAGCCCAACCTCAACGACACAGCCCAAACTCACCGACACAGCCCAAACTCACCGACACAGCCCAAACTCACTGACACAGCCCAAACTCAACGACAAAGCCCAAAATCACTGATACGGCCCAGACTCACTGACAAGGCCCAAACCCATTGACACGGCAAAAACTCACTGACACAGCCCAAACTCACCGACAGAGCCCAAACTCACCGACACAGCCCAAACTCAACGACACAGCCCAACTCTCTGACACAGCCCAAACTCACTGACACGGCCCAAACTCACTGATACGGCCCAGACTCACTGACAAGGCCTAAACCCACTGATACGGCAAAAACTCACTGACATGGCCCAAACTCACTAAGAAACATAAAACTCACTAACACTGCACCACCTCACAGACACAGCCCAGACTCAACGACACAGCCCAAACTCACTAAGAAACCCAAAACTCACTGACCCATGACAAACTCACTGACCGAGCCGAAACTCATCGACAGAGCCCAAATTCACCGACAGAGTGCAGACTCACCGGCATAGACCAAACTCACCAGCAAGGCCCAAATTCACTGACATGGCACAAACTCACTGACACAAAGCAAATCATGGACCCGGCACAAACACACTGACCCGGCCCAAACTCACCGACACTGCCCAAACTCACTGACACAGCCCAAACTCACCGACACGGCCCAAACTCACCGACACAGCCCAAACTCACCGACACAGCCCAAACTCACGGACACGGCCCAAACTCACTGACACGGCCCAAACTCACTGACCCGGCCCAAACACACTGACACGGCCCAAACTCACCGACACGGCCCAAACTCACCGACACAGCCCAAACTCACTGACACGGCCCAAACTCACTGACACAGCCCAAACTCACTGACACAGCCCAGACTCACTGACACAGCCCAAACTCACTGACACAGCCCAAACTCACCGACACAGCCCAAACTCACTGACACGGCCCAAACTTACTGACACGGCCCAAACTCACCGACACGGCCCAAACTCACCGACACGGCCCAAACTCACCGACACGGCCCAAACTCACCGACACGGCCCAAACTCACCGACACAGCCCAAACTCACTGACACGGCCCAAACTCACTGACACGGCCGACACTGACTGACCCAGCCCAATCTCACTGACACAGCCCAAACACACTGACACAGCTCAAACTCACTGACACAGCCCAAACTCACCGACACAGCCCAAACTCACTGACACAGCCCAAACACACTGAGACAGCCCAATCTCACTGACACAGCCCAAACTCACTGACACAGCCCAAACTCACTGACACAGCCCAAACTCACTGACACAGCCCAAACTCACTGACACAGCCCAAACTCACTGACACAGCCCAAACTCACTGACACAGCCCAAACTCACCGACACGGCCCAAACTGACTGACCTGGCCCAGACTCACTGACAAAGCCCAAATGCACAAAAACAGCCCAAACTCAATGACTCAGTCCACACCCATTGACAAAGCCCAAACTAACTAGCATAGCACAAACTCACTGAGAAACACCAAACTCAGTGACACAGCCTTATCTCCCCGATATAGCGCAGACTCAACAAAACAGCGCAGACTCACTGGCATAGCTCGTACTCATTGGCGCATCTCCAACTCACTGTGACAGCCCAAACTCACTGTCACTGGACAATCTCACATACACAGCACAAACTCACCGGCACAGCCCCAGCTCACTGAGAAAGCCCAAACTCACTGGCACTGCCCACACTCACTGACACAGCCAAAACTCACTGACACGGCCCAAACTCACTAACATGGTCCAAACTCAGTGACACAGCCTAAATTCAGTGACACAGAACAAACTCACGGACATGGCGCAAACTCACTTACACAGCCCAAAGTCAGTGATGCAGCCCAAAATCACTGACATGCACCAAACTCACTGACAGGAACCAACCTCACTGACAGGAGCCAACCTCAGTGACACAGAACAAACTCACTCATATTGGCCCAATCTCACTGACAGGACCCAAACTCACTGACAGGGCCCAATCTCACTGACGGGCCCCAAACTCACTGACGGGCCCCAAACTCACTGAAACGGCCAAAACTCACTGACACTGTCAAAACTCACTGACACGACCCAAACTCACTGACACGGCCAAAACTCACGGACACTGTCAAAACTCACTGACACGGTCAAAACTCACTGACACGGCCCAAACTTACTGACACGACCTAAGCTCACTGACATGACCTAAACTCACCGACACAGCCCAAACCCAGTGACACATCCGAAACTCACTGACATAGTCCAAACTCACTGACACAGCCCAAATTCACTGGCAGAGCCCAAACAACTGAGACAGCCCAAACTCACTGGCACAGCCCAAACTCACTGACAAAGCCCAAACTCACTGACACGGCCCAAACTCACTGAGAAACACAAAACTCACTGACACGGCACAAACTCACTGACACGGCCCAAACTCACTGACACGGCCCAAACTCACTGAGAAACACAAAACTCACTGACACGGCCCAAACTCACTGACACGGCCCAAACTCACTGACATGGCCCAAACTCACTGACACAGCCCAAATTCACTGAGAAACACAAAACTCACTGACACAGAACAAACTCACTGGCAAAGCCAAAACACACTGAGACAGCCCAAACCCACTGACACAGCCCAAAGTCACTGGCATAACCCAAACAACTGAGACAGCCCAAACTCACTGACACGGCCCAAATTCACTGACACAGCTCAAATTCACTGGCACAGCCCAAATTCACTGACACAGAACAAATTCACTGACACAGAACAAACTCACCGAGAGACCAAACTCACTAAGAAACCAAAAACTCACTGACACAGAACAAATCACTGACACATACCAAACTCACTGAGAAATCCAAAACTCACTTCCACAGAACAAACTTACTGACACAGCCCAAACTCACTGAGAAAGCCCAATCTCACCGACACAGCCCAAACCCAGTGACATATCCGAAACTCACTGACACATCCCAAACTCACCGACACAGCTCAAACTCACTGGCAGAGCCCAAACAACTGAGACAGCCCAAACTCACTAACAGAGTCCAAACTCACCGACACAGCCCAAACTCACTGAGAAAGCCCAAACTCACTGACACAGCCCAAACTCACCAGCACAGCCCAAACTCACCGACACAGCCCAAACTCACTGACACGGCCCAAACTCACTGACACGGCCCAAACTCACTGAGAAACACAAAACTCACTGACACGGCACAAACTCACTGACACAGCCCAAACTCACTGACACGGCCCAAACTCACCGACACAGCCCAAGCTCACTGACACAGCTCAGACTCATTGACACAGCCCAAACTCACCGATACAGCCCAAACTCACCGACACAGCCCAAGCTCACTGACACAGCTCAGACTCGCTGACACAGCCCAAACTCACCGATACAGCCCAAACTCACTGACACAGCCCAAACTCACTTACACAGCATAAACTCACCGACACAGCCCAAGCTCACCGACACAGTCCAAATTCATCAACACAGCCCAGACTCACCGACACAGCCCAAACTCACTGACACAGCCGATACAAACCGAAACAGCCCAAATTCACTGACACAGCCCAAACTCACTGACACAGCCCAAACTCACTGACATGGTCCAAACTCACTGACAGGGCCCAAACTCACTGACACGGCCCAAACTCAACGACATAGGCAAACTCACCGGCACAGCCCAAACTCACTGACACAGCCGATACTCAAGAGCACAGCCCATACCAACTAAGAAGCCACAAGCTCGCCGGCACGTCCCTTTTTCACCGGCAGAGCCCATACTCACTGGCACAACCCGTACTCACCGAGACAGCCTAAACTTACCGACACAGCCCAAACTCACTGACACAGCCGATACTCACCGGCACAGCCCAAACTCATTGACACAGCCGATACTCACCGACACAGCCCATACTCAGTAAGAAACCCCGAGTTCGCCGACACAGCGCAAACTCACCGACACAACCCAATCTCACCGACACAGCCCATACTCACTGACGCAGCCCAAACTCACCGACACGGCCCAAACTCACCGACACAGCCCAAACTCACCGACACAGCCCAAACTCACCGACACAGCCCAACCTCAACGACACAGCCCAACCTCAACGACAGAGCCCAAACTCACCGACACAGCCCAAACTCACTGACACAGCCCAAACTCAACGACAAAGCCCAAAATCACTGATACGGCCCAGACTCACTGACAAGGCCCAAACCCATTGACACGGCAAAAACTCACTGACACAGCCCAAACTCACCGACAGAGCCCAAACTCACCGACACAGCCCAAACTCAACGACACAGCCCAAACTCAATGACACAGCCCAACTCTCTGACACAGCCCAAACTCACTGACACGGCCCAAACTCACCGACACAGCCCAAACTCACCGACACAGCCCAAACTCACCGACACAGCCCAAACTCACGGACACAGCCCAAACTCACTGACACGGCCCAAACTCACTGACCCGGCCCAAACACACTGACACGGCCCAAACTCACCGACACGGCCCAAACTCACCGACACAGCCCAAACTCACTGACACGGCCCAAACTCACTGACACAGCCCAAACTCACTGACACAGCACAAACTCACTGACACGGCCCAAACTCACCGACACAGCCCAAACTCACTGACACGGCCCAAACTTACTGACACGGCCCAAACTCACCGACACGGCCCAAACTCACTGACACAGCCCAAACTCACCGACATGGCCCAAACTCACTGACACAGTCCAAACTCACTGACAAAGCCCAAACTCACTGACATGGCCCAAACTCACTGACACGGCCCAAACTCACTGACACGGCCCAAACTCACTGAGAAACACAAAACTCACTGACACGGCACAAACTCACTGACACGGCCCAAACTCACTGACACGGCCCAAACTCACTGAGAAACACAAAACTCACTGACACGGCACAAACTCACTGACACGGCCCAAACTCACTGACATGGCCCAAACTCACTGACACGGCCCAAACTCACTGACACAGCCCAAACTCACTGAGAAACACAAAACTCACTGACACAGAACAAACTCACTGGCAAAGCCAAAACACACTGAGACAGCCCAAACCCACTGACACAGCCCAAAGTCACTGGCATAACCCAAACAACTGAGACAGCCCAAACTCACTGACACGGCCCAAATTCACTGACACAGCCCAAATTCACTGACACAACCCAAATTCACTGACACAGAACAAATTCACTGACACAGAACAAACTCACCGAGAGACCAAACTCACTAAGAAACCAAAAACTCACTGACACAGAACAAATCACTGACACATACCAAACTCACTGAGAAATCCAAAACTCACTTCCACAGAACAAACTTACTGACACAGCCCAAACTCACTGAGAAAGCCCAATCTCACCGACACAGCCCAAACCCAGTGACATATCCGAAACTCACTGACACAGCCCAAACTCACCGACACAGCTCAAACTCACCGACACAGCCCAAACTCACTGAGAAAGCCCAAACTCACTGACACAGCCCAAACTCACCAGCACAGCCCAAACTCACCGACACAGCCCAAACTCACTGACACAGCACAAACCCAGTGACACAGCCGAAACTCTCCGACACTGCCCAAATTCACCAACACAGGGCAAACTCAGTGGCACAGTCCAGACTCACCGACACAGCCCAAACTCACCGACACCGCCAAAACCACTACCAGAGACCAAATTCACTTAGACTTCCCAAACTCACCTGCACAGCCCAAACTCACTGAGAAAGCCGAAAATCACTGACACAGCCCAAACTCACCGACACAGCCCAACCTCAGTAACACAGCCCAATCTCACTGACAGCGCCCAACCTCACCGACACAGCCCAAACTCACCGACAAAGCCCAAACTCACCGACAAAGCCCAAACCAAGTGACACAAACAAATCTCTCCGATACTGCCCAAATTCACCAACACAGCGCAAACTCAGCGGCACAGCCCAGACACACCGACACAGCCCAAACTCAACGACACCGCCCAACCTCACTGACACAGTTCAAACCCACTGACACAGCCCAAACTCACAGGCACAGAACTAACTCACTGATACAGAACAAACTCACTGAGAAACCCAAAACTCACTGACATAGAACATACTCACAGACACGTCCCAAACTCACTGTCACACAACAAACTCACTGATGCAGAACAAACTCACTGAGAAACCCAAAACTCACTGACATAGAACATACTCACAGACATGGCCCCAACTCACTGTCACACAACAAACTCACTGATGCAGAACAAACTCACTGAGAAATCCAAAACTCACTGACACAGAACATACTCACAGACACGTCCCAAACTCACTGTTACACAACAAACTCACTGACACAGAACAATCTCACTGAGAAACCCAAAACTCACTGATACAGAACAAACTCACTGACACAGCCCAAACTCACCGACACAGCCCAAACTCACCGACGCAGCCCAGACTCACTGACACAGCCCAGACTCACTGACACAGCCCAGACTCACTGACACAGCCCAGACTCACTGACACAGCCCAGACTCACTGACACAGCCAAGACTCACTGACACAGCCAAGACTCACTGACACAGCCAAGACTCACTGACACAGCCAAGACTCAGCGTCACGGCCCAAACTCACTGACACTGCCCAAACTCACTGACACAGCCCAAACTCACTGACACAGCCCAAACTCACTAACAGAGCCCAAACTCAATAACATAGCCCAGACTCAATGACACTGCGCAGGCTCACTGACACAGCCCAATCTCACCAATACAACCCAAACTCAATGACACAGCCCAAACTCACTGGCACAGCCCAAACTCGCTGACACAGCCCAAACTCACTGACACAGCCCAAACTCACTGGCAGAGATCAAACTCACCGACAGAGCCCAGACTCAGCATCACGGCCCAAACTCACTGAGAAAGCCGAAACTCGCTGACACAGAACAAACTCACTGAGACAGCTCAATCTCACCAATACAGCCCAGACTCACCGACATGGCCCAAACTCGCCGACACAGCCCAACCACACCGACACAGCCCAAACTCACCGACACGGCCCAAACTCACCGACACGGCCCAAACTCACTGACACAGCCCAAACTCACTGACACAGAACAATCACACTGAGAAACCCAAAACTCGCTGACACAGAACAAACTCACTGACACAGGACAAACTCACTGAGAAACCCAAAACTCACTGATACAGAACAAACTCACTGACACAGCCCAAACTCACTGACACAGCCCAGACTCACTGACACAGCCCAGACTCACTGACACAGCCAAGACTCACTGACACATCCAAGACTCAGCGTCACAGCCCAAACTCAATGACACTGCCCAAACTCACTGACACTGCCCCAACTCTCTGACACAGCCCAAACTCACTGACACAGCCCAAACTCACTGACACAGCCCAAACTCACTAACACAGCCCAAACTCACTAACACAGCCCAAACTCACTAACACAGCCCAAACTCAATAACATAGCCCAGACTCAATGACACTGCGCAGACTCACTGACACAGCCCAATCTCACCAATACAACCCAAACTCAATGACACAGCCCAAACTCACTGGCACAGCCCAATCTCACCGATACAGCCCAAACTCAATGACACAGCCCAACCTCGCTGGCACAGCCCAAACTCGCTGACACAGCCCAAACTCACTGACACAGCCCAAACTCACTGACACAGCCCAAACTCACTGAGAAATCCAAAATTCACTCACACAGACCAAACCCACTGACTCAGCTCAAACTCACTGACACAGAACAATCTCACTGAGAAACCCAAAACTCACTGATACAGAACAAACTCACAGGCAGAGACCAAACTCACCGACAGAGCCCAGACTCAGCATCACGGCCCAAACTCACTGAGAAAGCCGAAACTCGCTGACACAGAACAAACTCACTGAGACAGCTCAATCTCACCAACACAGCCCAGACTCACCGACACGGCCCAAACTCGCCGACACAGCCCAAACTCACCGACACAGCACAAACTCACCGACACAGCCCAAACTCACCGACACGGCCCAAACTCACCGACACAGCCCAAACTCACTGACACAGCCCAAACTCACTGACACAGAACAATCACACTGAGAAACCCAAAACTCGCTGAACAGAACAAACTCACAGACACGTCCCAAACTCACTGTCACACAACAAACTCACTGACACAGAACAATCACACTGAGAAACCCAAAACTCACTGATACAGAACAAACTCACTGACACAGCCCAAACTCACTGACACAGCCCAGACTCACTGACACAGCCCAGACTCACTGACACAGCCCAGACTCACTGACACAGCCAAGACTCACTGACACAGCCAAGACTCACTGACACAGCCAAGACTCAGCGTCACAGCCCAAACTCAATGACACAGCCCAAACTCACTGACACAGCCCCAACTCACTGACACAGCCCAAACTCACTGACACAGCCCAAACTCACTGACACAGCCCAAACTCACTAACACAGCCCAAACTCACTAACACAGCCCAAACTCAATAACATAGCCCAGACTCAATGACACTGCGCAGACTCACTGACACAGCCCAATCTCACCAATACAACCCAAACTCAATGACACAGCCCAAACTCACTGGCACAGCCCAATCTCACCGATACAGCCCATACTCAATGACACAGCCCAAACTCACTGGCACAGCCCAAACTCGCTGACACAGCCCAAACTCACTGACACAGCCCAAACTCACTGACACAGCCCAAACTCACTGAGAAATCCAAAACTCACTCACACAGACCAAACCCACTGACTCAGCTCAAACTCACTGACACAGAACAATCTCACTGAGAAACCCAAAACTCACTGATACAGAACAAACTCACAGGCAGAGACCAAACTCACCGACAGAGCCCAGACTCAGCATCACGGCCCAAACTCACTGAGAAAGCCGAAACTCGCTGACAGAGCACAAACTCTCTGAGACAGCTCAATCTCACCAACACAGCCCAGACTCACCGACACGGCCCAAACTCGCCGACACAGCCCAGACTCACCGACACAGCCCAAACTCACCGACACAGCCCAAACTCACCGACACAGCCCAAACTCACCGACATGGCCCAAACTCACCGACACAGCCCAAACTCACCGACACAGCCAAGACTCACTGACGCAGCCAAGGCTCAGCGTCACGGCCTAAACTCACTACACTGACCAAATTCACTGACATGCCCAAACTGACTGACACTGCCCAAACTCTCTAACAAAACCCAAACTCAATAACACTGCCCAGACTCACTGACATAGCCCAGACTCAATGACACTGCGCAGACTCACTGACACAGCCCAATCTCACCAATACAACCCAAACTCAATGACACAGCCCAAACTCACTGGCACAGCCCCATCTCACCGATAAAGCCCAAACTCAGTGACACAGCACAAACTCACTGGCACAGCCCAAACTCACCGACACAGCCCAAACTCACTGGCACAGCCCAAACTCACTGGCACAGCCCAAACTCACTGACACAGCACAAACTCACTGAGAAATCCAAAACTCACTCACACAGACCAAACTCACTGACTCAGCTCAAACTCACTGACACAGAACAAACTCACTGGCAGAGACCAAACTCACTGACACAGAACAAACTCACTGGCAGAGACCAAACTCACTGACACAGAACAAACTCACTGGCAGAGACCAAACTCAACGACATAGCCCAGACTCAGCATCACGGCCCAAACTCACTGAGAAAGCCGAAACTCGCTGACACAGAACAAACTCACTGAAACAGCTCAATCTCACCAACACAACCCAGACTCACGGACACGGCACAAACTCACTGACACGGTCCAAACTCGCTGACACGGTCCAAACTCGCTGACACAGCCCAAACTCGTGGGCACAGCCCAATCTCACCGATACCGCCCAAACTCACCGACACCACGCAAACTCACCGACACTGCCCAAACTCAGTGACACCGCCCAGACTCAATGACACAGCCCAAACTCACAGAGACAGCACAAACTCACTGACACGGCCCAAACTCACTGACACAGCCCAAACTCACAGAGACAGCACAAACTCACTGACACGGCCCAGACTCACCGACACGGCCCAAACTCACTGACACGGCCCAGACTCACTGACACGGCCCAGACTCACCGACACGGCCCAGACTCACCGACACGGCCCAGACTCACTGACATGGCCCAGACTCACTGACACAGAACAAATTTACTGACACAGCTCAAACTCACTGAGAAAGCCCAAACTCACTGACACAGCCCAGACTCACTGATACTTCTGAATCTCACCGACACAGCCCAAACGCAGTTACACATCCGAAACTCACTCACACAGTCCAGACACACTCAGACAGCCCAAAATCACTGACACAGTCCAAACTCACTGGCACAGCCCAGAATCAGCAGCACAGCCCAAACAACTGAGACAGCCCAAAAACACTGACACAGCCCAAACTCACTGGCACAGCCCAAACAGCTGACACAGTCCAAACTCACTGACACAGTCCAAACAACTGAGACAGCACAAACAACTGAGACAGCCCAAACAACTGAGACAGCCCAAACTCACTGACATGTCCAAAAATCACTGAAAGGGCCCATACTCACTGAGACAGCCCAGAGGCAGCGGCAAGGCCCAGACTCAATGACACGGCCCAAACTTACCGAGACAACCCAAACTCACTGACACAGCCCAAACTCACTGGCACTATGCAGAATCACTTACACGGCCCAGACTCACTGACACAGCCCAGACTCAGCGGCATGGCCGAGACTCACTGACACAGAACAAACTTACTGACACAGCTCAAACTCACTGAGGAAGCCGATACTCACCGACGCAGCCCAGACTCACCGACACAGCCCAGACTCACCGACACAGCCCAGACTCACCGACACAGCCCAGACTCACCGACACAGCCCAGACTCACCGACACAGCCCAGACTCACCGACACAGTCCAGACTCAACGACACAGTCCAGACTCAGCGGCATGACCCAGACTCACCGACACAGCCCAGACTCACCGACAGAGCCCAGACTCACCGACAGAACCCAGACTCACCGACAGAGCCCAGACTCACCGACAGAGCCCAGAGTCAGCGGCATGACCCAGACTCACTGACACAGAACAAACTTACTGACACAGCTCAAACTCACTGAGAAGGCCCAAAATCACTGACATGACCTAAACTCACTGACACAGCCCAAACTCATGGCGACATCCCAATCTCACCGACACAGCCCAAACTCAGTGACACATCTGAAACTCACTGACACAGTCCAAACTCACTGACACAGTCCAAACTCACTGACACAGCCCAAACTCACTGACACAGCCCAAACTCACTGACATAGCCCAAACTCACTGACACAGCCCAAACTCACTGACACAACCCAAACTCACTGACACAGCACAAACTCACTGACACAGCCCAAACTCACTGACACAGCCCAGATTCACCGACACAGACCAAACTCACTCAAACTGCCCATACTCACCGACAAAGCCCAAACTCACCGACACAGCCCAAACTCACTGACACAGCCCAAACTCACTGGTAGAGCCCAAACAACTGACACGGCCCAAACTCACTGACACGGCCCAAACTCACCGACACAGCCCAAACTCATTGACACTGCACAAATTCACCGACATAGCCCAAACTCACTGACACAGCCCAAACTCACTGACACAACCCAAACTCACTGACACAGCACAAACTCACTGACACAGCCCAAACTCACTGACACAGCCCAGATTCACCGACACAGACCAAACTCACTCAAACTGCCCATACTCACCGACAAAGCCCAAACTCACCGACACAGCCCAAACTCACTGACACAGCCCAAACTCACTGGTAGAGCCCAAACAACTGACACGGCCCAAACTCACTGACACGGCCCAAACTCACCGACACAGCCCAAACTCATTGACACTGCACAAATTCACCGACACAGCCCAAACTCACCGACACAGCCCAAACTCACCGACACAGCCCAAATTCACCGACACCGCCCAACCTCACTGACACAGTCCAAACTCACTGACACAGTCCAAACTCACTGACACAGACCAAATTCATTGAGACAGCCCAAACTCAGCGGTACGTCCCAGACTCAATGACATGGCACACACTCACTGAGGCAGCCAAAACTCACTGACACAGCCCAAACTAAGTGACACAGCCCAAACTTACTGACAAAGCCCAAACTCACTGACACAGCCCAAATAACTGACACATCCCAAAGACACTGACATAGCCCAAAGACACTGACACAGCCCAAACTCACTGACACTGCCCAGACACACTGACACAGCACAGACTCACCGACAGAGCCCAGACTCACCGACAGAGCCCAGACTCACCGAAGAAGCCCAGACTCACCGACACAGCCCAGATTCACTGACACAGAACAAACTTACTGACACAGCCCAAACTCACTGACACAGCCCAAACTCACTGACATAGTCCATACTCACTGTGACTTCCCAATCTCACCGACACAGCCCAAAGCCAGTAACACATCCGAAACACACTGACACTGCCCAAACTCACTGACACAGCCCAAACTCACTGACACCGCCCAACCTCACCGACACAGCCCAAACTCAACGACACAGCCCAAACACAAAGAAACAGCCCAAACTCTCCGACACTGCCCAAATTCACCGACACTGCCCAAATTCACCGACACAGCGCAAACTCACCGACACAGCCCAAACTCACCGACACAGCCCAAACTCACCGACACAGCCCAAATTCACCTACACCGCCCAACCTCACTGACACAGTCCAAACTCACTGACACAGACCAAATTCATTGAGACAGCCCAAACTCAGCGGTACGGCCCAGACTCAATGACAGGGCCCACACTCACGGAGACAGCCCAAACTCACTGACACAGCCCAAACTCAGCGGCATGGCCCAGACTCACTGACACAGAACAAACTTACTGACACAGCTCAAAATCACTGACACAGCCCAAACTCACTGACACAGCCCAAACTCACTGACACAGCCCAAACTCACTGACACAGCCCAAACTCACTGACACTGCCCAAACTCACTGACACGGCCCAAACTCACTGACACGGCCCAAACTCACTGACACGGCCCAAACTCACTGACACAGCCCATATTCACTGTGACTTCCCAATCTCACCGACACAGCCCAAAGCCAGTAACACATCCGAAACACACTGACACAGCCCAAACTCACTGACAGAGCCCAAACCCAGTGACACAGCCCAACCAGACTGGTAGCGCCCAAACAACTGAGACAGCCCAAACTCACTGACACAGCCCAAACTCACCGACACAGCCCAAACTCACTGGTAGAGCCCAAACAACTGACACGGCCCAAACTCACCGACAAAGCCCAAACTCACCGACACAGCCCAAACTCACTTACACAGCCCAAACTGACCGACACAGCCCAAACTCACTGACACAGCCCAAACTCACTGACACAGCCCAAACTCACTGACACGACTCAAACTCACTGACACAGCCCAAACTCACTGACACGGACCAAACTCACTGACACGGAGCCAACTCACTGACACGGCCCAAACTCACTGACACGGCCCAAACTCACTGACATGGCCCAAACTCACTGACACAGCCCAAACTCAGCGGCATGGCCCAGACTCACTGACACAGAACAAACTTACTGACACAGCTCAAACTCACTGAGAAAGCCCATTCTCACCGACACAGCCCAGACTCACTGAGACTTACCAATCTCACCGACACAGCCCAAGCCCAGTGGCACAGCCAAAACGCTCCGACACTGCCCAAATTCACCAACACAGCGCAAACTCAGCGGCACAGCCCAGACTCACCGACACCGCCCAACCTCACTGACACAGCCCAAACTCACTGACACAGCCCAAACTCAACGACACAGCCCAAACTCAACGACACAGCCCAAATTCACCGACACTGCCCAAATTCACCGACACAGCCCAAACTCACCAACACAGCCCAAACTCACCGACACAGCCCAAATTCACCGACACAGCCCAAATTCACTGACACCGCCCAGCCTCACTGACACAGTCCAAACTCACTGACACAGTCCAAACTCACTGACACAGACCAAATTCATTGAGACAGCCCAAACTCAGCGGTACGGCCCAGACTCAATGACATGGCCCACACTCACTTAGACAGCCCAAACTCACTGACACAGCCCAAACTCAGCGGCATGGCCCAGAATCACTGACACAGAACAAACTTACTGACACAGCTCAAACTCACTGACACAGCCCAAACTCAGCGGCATGGCCCAGACTCACTGACACAGCCCAAACTCACCGACACGGCCCAAACTGACTGACCTGGCCCAGACTCACTGACAGAGCCCAAATGCACAAAAACAGCCCAAACTCAATGACTCAGTCCACACCCATTGACAAAGCCCAAACTAACCAGCATAGCACAAACTCACTGAGAAACACCAAACTCAGTGACACAGCCTTATCTCCCCGATATAGCGCAGACTCAACAAAACAGCGCAGACTCACTGGCATAGCTCGTACTCATTGGCGCATCTCCAACTCACTGTGACAGCCCAAACTCACTGTCACTGGACAATCTCACATACACAGCACAAACTCACCGGCACAGCCCCAGCTCACTGAGAAAGCCCAAACTCACTGGCACTGCCCACACTCACTGACACAGCCAAAACTCACTGACACGGCCCAAACTCACTAACATGGTCCAAACTCAGTGACACAGCCTAAATTCAGTGACACAGAACAAACTCACTGACATGGCGCAAACTCACTTACACAGCCCAAAGTCAGTGATGCAGCCCAAAATCACTGACATGCACCAAACTCACTGACAGGAACCAACCTCACTGACAGGAGCCAACCTCAGTGACACAGAACAAACTCACTCATATTGGCCCAATCTCACTGACAGGACCCAAACTCACTGACAGGGCCCAATCTCACTGACGGGCCCCAAACTCACTGACGGGCCCCAAACTCACTGACACGGCCAAAACTCACTGAAACTGTCAAAACTCACTGACACGACCCAAACTCACTGACACGGCCAAAACTCACGGACACTGTCAAAACTCACTGACACGGTCAAAACTCACTGACACGGCCCAAACTTACTGACACGACCTAAGCTCACTGACATGACATAAACTCACCGACACAGCCCAAACCCAGTGACACATCCGAAACTCACTGACATAGTCCAAACTCACTGACACAGCCCAAATTCACTGGCAGAGCCCAAACAACTGAGACAGCCCAAACTCACTGGCACAGCCCAAACTCACTGACACGGCCCAAACTCACCGACATGGCCCAAACTCACTGACACGGCCCAAACTCACTGACACGGCCCAAACTCACTGAGAAACACAAAACTCACTGACACGGCCCAAACTCACTGACACAGCCCAAACTCAGCGGCATGGCCCAGACTCACTGACACAGAACAAACTTACTGACACAGCTCAAACTCACTGAGAAAGCCCATTCTCACCGACACAGCCCAGACTCACTGAGACTTACCAATCTCACCGACACAGCCCAAGCCCAGTGGCACAGCCAAAACTCTCCGACACTGCCCAAATTCACCAACACAGCGCAAACTCAGCGGCACAGCCCAGACTCACCGACACCGCCCAACCTCACTGACACAGCCCAAACTCACTGACACAGCCCAAACTCAACGACACAGCCCAAACTCAACGACACAGCCCAAATTCACCGACACTGCCCAAATTCACCGACACAGCCCAAACTCACCAACTCAGCCCAAACTCACCGACACAGCCCAAATTCACCGACACAGCCCAAATTCACTGACACCGCCCAGCCTCACTGACACAGTCCAAACTCACTGACACAGTCCAAACTCACTGACACAGACCAAATTCATTGAGACAGCCCAAACTCAGCGGTACGGCCCAGACTCAATGACATGGCCCACACTCACTTAGACAGCCCAAACTCACTGACACAGCCCAAACTCAGCGGCATGGCCCAGAATCACTGACACAGAACAAACTTACTGACACAGCTCAAACTCACTGACACAGCCCAAACTCAGCGGCATGGCCCAGACTCACTGACACAGCCCAAACTCACCGACACGGCCCAAACTGACTGACCTGGCCCAGACTCACTGACAGAGCCCAAATGCACAAAAACAGCCCAAACTCAATGACTCAGTCCACACCCATTGACAAAGCCCAAACTAACCAGCATAGCACAAACTCACTGAGAAACACCAAACTCAGTGACACAGCCTTATCTCCCCGATATAGCGCAGACTCAACAAAACAGCGCAGACTCACTGGCATAGCTCGTACTCATTGGCGCATCTCCAACTCACTGTGACAGCCCAAACTCACTGTCACTGGACAATCTCACATACACAGCACAAACTCACCGGCACAGCCCCAGCTCACTGAGAAAGCCCAAACTCACTGGCACTGCCCACACTCACTGACACAGCCAAAACTCACTGACACGGCCCAAACTCACTAACATGGTCCAAACTCAGTGACACAGCCTAAATTCAGTGACACAGAACAAACTCACTGACATGGCGCAAACTCACTTACACAGCCCAAAGTCAGTGATGCAGCCCAAAATCACTGACATGCACCAAACTCACTGACAGGAACCAACCTCACTGACAGGAGCCAACCTCAGTGACACAGAACAAACTCACTCATATTGGCCCAATCTCACTGACAGGACCCAAACTCACTGACAGGGCCCAATCTCACTGACGGGCCCCAAACTCACTGACGGGCCCCAAACTCACTGACACGGCCAAAACTCACTGACACTGTCAAAACTCACTGACACGGTCAAAACTCACTGACACGGCCCAAACTTACTGACACGACCTAAGCTCACTGACATGACATAAACTCACCGACACAGCCCAAACCCAGTGACACATCCGAAACTCACTGACATAGTCCAAACTCACTGACACAGCCCAAATTCACTGGCAGAGCCCAAACAACTGAGACAGCCCAAACTCACTGGCACAGCCCAAACTCACTGACACGGCCCAAACTCACCGACATGGCCCAAACTCACTGACACGGCCCAAACTCACTGACACGGCCCAAACTCACTGAGAAACACAAAACTCACTGACACGGCCCAAACTCACTGACACAGCCCAAACTCACTGACACGGCCCAAACTCACTGAGAAACACAAAACTCACTGACACGGCCCAAACTCACTGACACGGCCCAAACTCACTGACAAAGCCCAAACTCACTGACACGGCCCAAACTCACTGAGAAACACAAAACTCACTGACACGGCACAAACTCACTGACACGGCCCAAACTCAATGACACGGTCCAAACTCACTGACACGGCCCAAACTCACTGAGAAACACAAAACTCACTGACACGGCCCAAACTCACTGACACGGCCCAAACTCACTGACAAAGCCCAAACTCACTGACAGGGCCCAAACTCACTGAGAAACACAAAACTCACTGACACGGCACAAACTCACTGACACGGCCCAAACTCACTGACACGGCCCAAACTCACTGACACAGCCCAAATTCACTGAGAAACACAAAACTCACTGACACAGAACAAACTCACTGGCAAAGCCAAAACACACTGAGACAGCCCAAACCCACTGACACATCCCAAAGTCACTGGCATAACCCAAACAACTGAGACAGCCCAAACTCACTGACACGGCCCAAATTCACTGACACAGCCCAAATTCACTGACACAGCCCAAATTCACTGACACAGAACAAATTCACTGACACAGAACAAACTCACCGAGAGACCAAACTCACTAAGAAACCAAAAACTCACTGACACAGAACAAATCACTGACACATACCAAACTCACTGAGAAATCCAAAACTCACTTCCACAGAACAAACTTACTGACACAGCCCAAACTCACTGAGAAAGCCCAATCTCACCGACACAGCCCAAACCCAGTGACATATCCGAAACTCACTGACACATCCCAAACTCACCGACACAGCTCAAACTCACTGGCAGAGCCCAAACAACTGAGGCAGCCCAAACTCACTAACAGAGTCCAAACTCACCGACACAGCCCAAACTCACTGAGAAAGCCCAAACTCACTGACACAGCCCAAACTCACCAGCACAGCCCAAACTCACCGACACAGCCCAAACTCACTGACACGGCCCAATCTCACTGAGAAACACAAAACTCACTGACACGGCCCAAACTCACTGACACAGCCCAAACTCACTGACACGGCCCAAACTCACTGAGAAACACAAAACTCACTGACACGGCCCAAACTCACTGACACGGCCCAAACTCACTGACACGGCCCAAACTCACTGACAAAGCCCAAACTCACTGACACGGCCCAAACTCACTGAGAAACACAAAACTCACTGACACGGCACAAACTCACTGACACGGCCCAAACTCAATGACACGGCCCAAACTCACTGACACGGCCCAAACTCACTGAGAAACACAAAACTCACTGACACGGCCCAAACTCACTGACACGGCCCAAACTCACTGACAAAGCCCAAACTCACTGACATGGCCCAAACTCACTGAGAAACACAAAACTCACTGACACGGCCCAAACTCACTGACACGGCCCAAACTCACTGAGAAACACAAAACTCACTGACACGGCACAAAGTCACTGACACGGCCCAAACTCACTGACACGGCCCAAACTCACTGACACGGCCCAAATTCACTGAGAAACACAAAACTCACTGACACAGAACAAACTCACTGGCAAAGCCAAAACACACTGAGACAGCCCAAACCCACTGACACAGCCCAAAGTCACTGGCATAACCCAAACAACTGAGACAGCCCAAACTCACTGACACGGCCCAAATTCACTGACACAGCCCAAATTCACTGACACAGCCCAAATTCACTGACACAGAACAAATTCACTGACACAGAACAAACTCACCGAGAGACCAAACTCACTAAGAAACCAAAAACTCACTGACACAGAACAAATCACTGACACATACCAAACTCACTGAGAAATCCAAAACTCACTTCCACAGAACAAACTTACAGACACAGCCCAAATTCACTGAGAAAGCCCAATCTCACCGACACAGCCCAAACCCAGTGACATATCCGAAACTCACTGACACATCCCAAACTCACCGACACAGCTCAAACTCACTGGCAGAGCCCAAACAACTGAGACAGCCCAAATTCACTAACAGAGTCCAAACTCACCGACACAGCCCAAACTCACTGAGAAAGCCCAAACTCACTGACACAGCCCAAACTCACCAGCACAGCCCAAACTCACCGACACAGCCCAAACTCACTGACACAGCACAAACCCAGTGACACAGCCGAAACTCTCCGACACTGCCCAAATTCACCAACACAGGGCAAACTCAGCGGCACAGTCCAGACTCACCGACACAGCCCAAACTCACCAACACCGCCCAACCTCACTGACACAGTCCAATCTCACTGACACAACCCAAACTCACAGGCACAGAACAAACTCACTGACACAGAACAAACTCGCTGACACAGAACAAACTCACTGACACAGAACAAACTCACTGACACAGAACAAACTCACAGGCACAGAACAAACTCACTGACACAGAACAAACTCACTGACACAGAACAAACTCACTGACACAGAACAAACTCACTGACACAGCCCAAACTCACCGACAAAGCCCAAATACACCGACACAGCCCAAACCCAGTGACACAACCAAATCTCTCCGACACTGCCCAAATTCACCAACACAGCGCAAACTCAGCGGCACAGCCCAGACTCACCGACACCGCCCAACCTCACTGACACAGTCCAAACTCACTGACACAGCCCAAACTCACAGACACAGAACAAACTCACTGACACAGAACAAACTCACTGACACAGAACAAACTCACTGACACAGAACATACTCACTGACACAGAACAAACTCACTGAGAAACCCAAAACTCACTGATACAGAACAAACTCACTGACACAGCCCAACCTCACTGACACAGTCCAAACTCACTGACACAGCCCAAACTCACAGGCACAGAACATACTCACAGGCACAGAACAAACTCACTGAGAAACCCAAAACTCACTGACACAGAACATACTCACAGACATGGGCCCAACTCACTGTCACACAACAAACTCACTGACACAGAACAAACTCACTGATGCAGAACAAACTCACTGACACAGCCCAAACTCACAGGCACAGAACATACTCACAGGCACAGAACAAACTCACTGAGAAACCCAAAACTCACTAACACAGAACATACTCACAGACACGTCCCAAACTCATTGTCACACAACAAACTCACTGACACAGTACAATCTCACTGAGAAACCCAAAACTCACAGATACAGAACAAACTCACTGACACAGCCCAAACTCACCGACACAGCCCAAACTCACTGACACAGCCCAGACTCACTGACACAGCCAAGACTCAGCGTCACGGCCCAAACTCACTGACACTGCCCAAACTCACTGACACACCCCAAACTCACTGACACGGCAAAAACTCACTGACACAGCCCAAACTCACTGACACAGCCCAAACTCACTGACACGGCCCAAACTCACTGACATGGCCCAAACTCACCGACACATCACAAACTCACTGACATGGCCCAAACTCACTGACACAGCCCAAACTCACCAACACAGCCCAAACTCACTGACACAGCCCAAACTCACCGACATGGCCCAAACTCACTGACACAGTCCAAACTCACTGACAAAGCCCAAACTCACTGACACAGCCCAAACTCACTGACACAGCCCAAACTCACCGACATGGCCCAAACTCACTGACACAGTCCAAACTCACTGACAAAGCCCAAACTCACCGACATGGCCCAAACTCACTGACACGGCCCAAACTCACTGACACGGCCCAAACTCACTGAGAAACACAAAACTCACTGACACGGCCCAAACTCACTGACACGGCCCAAACTCACTGACACGGCCCAAACTCACTGAGAAACACAAAACTCACTGACACGGCACAAACTCACTGACACGGCCCAAACTCACTGACACGGCCCAAACTCACTGACACAGCCCAAACTCACTGAGAAACACAAAACTCACTGACACAGAACAAACTCACTGGCAAAGCCAAAACACACTGAGACAGCCCAAACCCACTGACACAGCCCAAAGTCACTGGCATAACCCAAACAACTGAGACAGCCCAAACTCACTGACACGGCCCAAATTCACTGACACAGCCCAAATTCACTGACACAACCCAAATTCACTGACACAGAACAAATTCACTGACACAGAACAAACTCACCGAGAGACCAAACTCACTAAGAAACCAAAAACTCACTGACACAGAACAAATCACTGACACATACCAAACTCACTGAGAAATCCAAAACTCACTTCCACAGAACAAACTTACTGACACAGCCCAAACTCACTGAGAAAGCCCAATCTCACCGACACAGCCCAAACCCAGTGACATATCCGAAACTCACTGACACAGCCCAAACTCACCGACACAGCTCAAACTCACTGGCAGAGCCCAAACAACTGAGACAGCCCAAATTCACTAACAGAGTCCAAACTCACCGACACAGCCCAAACTCACTGAGAAAGCCCAAACTCACTGACACAGCCCAAACTCACCAGCACAGCCCAAACTCACCGACACAGCCCAAACTCACTGACACAGCACAAACCCAGTGACACAGCCGAAACTCTCCGACACTGCCCAAATTCACCAACACAGGGCAAACTCAGCGGCACAGTCCAGACTCACCGACACAGCCCAAACTCACCAACACCGCCCAACCTCACTGACACAGTCCAATCTCACTGACACAACCCAAACTCACAGGCACAGAACAAACTCACTGACACAGAACAAACTCGCTGACACAGAACAAACTCACTGACACAGAACAAACTCACTGACACAGAACAAAGTCACAGGCACAGAACAAACTCACTGACACAGAACAAACTCACTGACACAGAACAAACTCACTGACACAGAACAAACTCACTGACACAGCCCAAACTCACCGACAAAGCCCAAATACACCGACACAGCCCAAACCCAGTGACACAACCAAATCTCTCCGACACTGCCCAAATTCACCAATACAGCGCAAACTCAGCGGCACAGCCCAGACTCACCGACACCGCCCAACCTCACTGACACAGTCCAAACTCACTGACACAGCCCAAACTCACAGACACAGAACAAACTCACTGACACAGAACAAACTCACTGACACAGAACAAACTCACTGACACAGAACAAACTCATTGTCACACAACAAACTCACTGACACAGTACAATCTCACTGAGAAACCCAAAACTCACAGATACAGAACAAACTCACTGACACAGCCCAAACTCACCGACACAGCCCAAACTCACTGACACAGCCCAGACTCACTGACACAGCCAAGACTCAGCGTCACGGCCCAAACTCACTGACACTGCCCAAACTCACTGACACACCCCAAACTCACTGACACGGCAAAAACTCACTGACACAGCCCAAACTCACTGACACAGCCCAAACTCACTGACACAGCCCAAACTCACTGACATGGCCCAAACTCACCGACACATCCCAAACTCACTGACACGGCCCAAACTCACTGACACAGCCCAAACTCACCAACACAGCCCAAACTCACTGACACAGCCCAAACTCACCGACATGGCCCAAACTCACTGACACAGTCCAAACTCACTGACAAAGCCCAAACTCACTGACACAGCCCAAACTCACTGACACAGCCCAAACTCACCGACATGGCCCAAACTCACTGACACAGTCCAAACTCACTGACAAAGCCCAAACTCACCGACATGGCCCAAACTCACTGACACGGCCCAAACTCACTGACACGGCCCAAACTCACTGAGAAACACAAAACTCACTGACACGGCCCAAACTCACTGACACGGCCCAAACTCACTGACACGGCCCAAACTCACTGAGAAACACAAAACTCACTGACACGGCACAAACTCACTGACACGGCCCAAACTCACTGACACGGCCCAAACTCACTGACACGGCCCAAACTCACTGAGAAACACAAAACTCACTGACACAGAACAAACTCACTGGCAAAGCCAAAACACACTGAGACAGCCCAAACCCACTGACACAGCCCAAAGTCACTGGCATAACCCAAACAACTGAGACAGCCCAAACTCACTGACACGGCCCAAATTCACTGACACAGCCCAAATTCACTGACACAACCCAAATTCACTGACACAGAACAAATTCACTGACACAGAAAAAACTCACCGAGAGACCAAACTCACTAAGAAACCAAAAACTCACTGACACAGAACAAATCACTGACACATACCAAACTCACTGAGAAATCCAAAACTCACTTCCACAGAACAAACTTACTGACACAGCCCAAACTCACTGAGAAAGCCCAATCTCACCGACACAGCCCAAACCCAGTGACATATCCGAAACTCACTGACACAGCCCAAACTCACCGACACAGCTCAAACTCACTGGCAGAGCCCAAACAACTGAGACAGCCCAAATTCACTAACAGAGTCCAAACTCACCGACACAGCCCAAACTCACTGAGAAAGCCCAAACTCACTGACACAGCCCAAACTCACCAGCACAGCCCAAACTCACCGACACAGCCCAAACTCACTGACACAGCACAAACCCAGTGACACAGCCGAAACTCTCCGACACTGCCCAAATTCACCAACACAGGGCAAACTCAGCGGCACAGTCCAGACTCACCGACACAGCCCAAACTCACCGACACCGCCAAAACCACTCCCAGAGACCAAATTCACTTAGACTTCCCAAACTCACCTGCACAGCCCAAACTCACTGAGAAAGCCGAAAATCACTGACACAGCCCAAACTCACCGACACAGCCCAACCTCAGTAACACAGCCCAATCTCACTGACAGCGCCCAACCTCACCGACACAGCCCAAACTCACCGACAAAGCCCAAACTCACCGACAAAGCCCAAACCCAGTGACACAAACAAATCTCTCCGATACTGCCCAAATTCACCAACACAGCGCAAACTCAGCGGCACAGCCCAGACACACCGACACAGCCCAAACTCAACGACACCGCCCAACCTCACTGACACAGTTCAAACCCACTGACACAGCCCAAACTCACAGGCACAGAACTAACTCACTGATACAGAACAAACTCACTGAGAAACCCAAAACTCACTGACATAGAACATACTCACAGACACGTCCCAAACTCACTGTCACACAACAAACTCACTGATGCAGAACAAACTCACTGAGAAACCCAAAACTCACTGACATAGAACATACTCACAGACATGGCCCCAACTCACTGTCACACAACAAACTCACTGATGCAGAACAACTCACTGAGAAATCCAAAACTCACTGACACAGAACATACTCACAGACACGTCCCAAACTCACTGTTACACAACAAACTCACTGACACAGAACAATCTCACTGAGAAACCCAAAACTCACTGATACAGAACAAACTCACTGACACAGCCCAAACTCACCGACGCAGCCCAGACTCACTGACGCAGCCCAGACTCACTGACACAGCCCAGACTCACTGACACAGCCCAGACTCACTGACACAGCCCAGACTCACTGACACAGCCCAGACTCACTGACACAGCCAAGACTCACTGACACAGCCAAGACTCAGCGTCACGGCCCAAACTCACCGACACGGCCCAAACTCACTGACACAGCCCAAACTCACTGATACAGAACAATCACACTGAGAAACCCAAAACTCGCTGACACAGAACAAACTCACTGACACAGGACAAACTCACTGAGAAACCCAAAACTCACTGACACAGAACATACTCACAGACACGTCCCAAACTCACTGTCACTTAACAAACTCACTGACACAGAACAATCACACTGAGAAACCCAAAACTCACTGATACAGGACAAACTCACTGACACAGCCCAAACTCACTGACACAGCCCAGACTCACTGACACAGCCCAGACTCACTGACACAGCCAAGACTCACTGACACATCCAAGACTCAGCGTCACAGCCCAAACTCAATGACACTGCCCAAACTCACTGACACTGCCCCAACTCACTGACACAGCCCAAACTCACTGACACAGCCCAAACTCACTGACACAGCCCAAACTCACTGACACAGCCCAAACTCACTAACACAGCCCAAACTCAATAACATAGCCCAGACTCAATGACACTGCGCAGACTCACTGACACAGCCCAATCTCACCAATACAACCCAAACTCAATGACACAGCCCAAACTCACTGACACAGCCCAAACTCACTGAGAAATCCAAAACTCACTCACACAGACCAAACCCACTGACTCAGCTCAAACTCACTGACACAGAACAATCTCACTGAGAAACCCAAACTCACTGATACAGAACAAACTCACAGGCAGAGACCAAACTCACCGACAGAGCCCAGACTCAGCATCACGGCCCAAACTCACTGAGAAAGCCGAAACTCGCTGACAGAGCACAAACTCTCTGAGACAGCTCAATCTCACCAACACAGCCCAGACTCACCGACACGGCCCAAACTCGCCGACACAGCCCAAACTCACCGACACAGCCCAAACTCACCGACACAGCCCAAACTCACCGACATGGCCCAAACTCACCGACACAGCCCAAACTCACCGACACAGCCAAGACTCACTGACGCAGCCAAGGCTCAGCGTCACGGCCTAAACTCACTACACTGACCAAATTCACTGACATGCCCAAACTGACTGACACTGCCCAAACTCTCTAACAAAACCCAAACTCAATAACACTGCCCAGACTCACTGACATAGCCCAGACTCAATGACACTGCGCAGACTCACTGACACAGCCCAATCTCACCAATACAACCCAAACTCAATGACACAGCCCAAACTCACTGACACAGCCCAAACTCACTGACTCAGCCCAAACTCACCGACATGGCCCAAACTCACTGACACAGTCCAAACTCACTGACAAAGCCCAAACTCACCGACATGGCCCAAACTCACTGACACGGCCCAAACTCACTGACACGGCCCAAACTCACTGAGAAACACAAAACTCACTGACACGGCCCAAACTCACTGACACGGCCCAAACTCACTGAGAAACACAAAACTCACTGACACGGCACAAACTCACTGACACGGCCCAAACTCACTGACACGGCCCAAACTCACTGACACGGCCCAAACTCACTGACACAGCCCAAACTCACTGAGAAACACAAAACTCACTGACACAGAACAAACTCACTGGCAAAGCCAAAACACACTGAGACAGCCCAAACCCACTGACACAGCCCAAAGTCACTGGCATAACCCAAACAACTGAGACAGCCCAAACTCACTGACACGGCCCAAATTCACTGACACAGCCCAAATTCACTGACACAACCCAAATTCACTGACACAGAACAAATTCACTGACACAGAACAAACTCACCGAGAGACCAAACTCACTAAGAAACCAAAAACTCACTGACACAGAACAAATCACTGACACATACCAAACTCACTGAGAAATCCAAAACTCACTTCCACAGAACAAACTTACTGACACAGCCCAAACTCACTGAGAAAGCCCAATCTCACCGACACAGCCCAAACCCAGTGACATATCCGAAACTCACTGACACAGCCCAAACTCACCGACACAGCTCAAACTCACTGGCAGAGCCCAAACAACTGAGACAGCCCAAATTCACTAACAGAGTCCAAACTCACCGACACAGCCCAAACTCACTGAGAAAGCCCAAACTCACTGACACAGCCCAAACTCACCAGCACAGCCCAAACTCACCGACACAGCCCAAACTCACTGACACAGCACAAACCCAGTGACACAGCCGAAACTCTCCGACACTGCCCAAATTCACCAACACAGGGCAAACTCAGCGGCACAGTCCAGACTCACCGACACAGCCCAAACTCACCGACACCGCCAAAACCACTACCAGAGACCAAATTC
Organism: Carcharodon carcharias; assembly: GCF_017639515.1. NCBI lineage: Eukaryota > Metazoa > Chordata > Chondrichthyes > Lamniformes > Lamnidae > Carcharodon > Carcharodon carcharias. The sequence goes on along the minus strand of NC_054468.1, from coordinate 160,909,022 downwards.
ACTTAGACTTCCCAAACTCACCTGCACAGCCCAAACTCACTGAGAAAGCCGAAAATCACTGACACAGCCCAAACTCACCGACACAGCCCAACCTCAGTAACACAGCCCAATCTCACTGACAGCGCCCAACCTCACCGACACAGCCCAAACTCACCGACAAAGCCCAAACTCACCGACAAAGCCCAAACCAAGTGACACAAACAAATCTCTCCGATACTGCCCAAATTCACCAACACAGCGCAAACTCAGCGGCACAGCCCAGACACACCGACACAGCCCAAACTCAACGACACCGCCCAACCTCACTGACACAGTTCAAACCCACTGACACAGCCCAAACTCACAGGCACAGAACTAACTCACTGATACAGAACAAACTCACTGAGAAACCCAAAACTCACTGACATAGAACATACTCACAGACATGGCCCCAACTCACTGTCACACAACAAACTCACTGATGCAGAACAAACTCACTGAGAAATCCAAAACTCACTGACACAGAACATACTCACAGACACGTCCCAAACTCACTGTTACACAACAAACTCACTGACACAGAACAATCTCACTGAGAAACCCAAAACTCACTGATACAGAACAAACTCACTGACACAGCCCAAACTCACCGACACAGCCCAAACTCACCGACGCAGCCCAGACTCACTGACGCAGCCCAGACTCACTGACACAGCCCAGACTCACTGACACAGCCCAGACTCACTGACACAGCCCAGACTCACTGACACAGCCCAGACTCACTGACACAGCCAAGACTCACTGACACAGCCAAGACTCACTGACACAGCCAAGACTCAGCGTCACGGCCCAAACTCACCGACACGGCCCAAACTCACTGACACAGCCCAAACTCACTGATACAGAACAATCACACTGAGAAACCCAAAACTCGCTGACACAGAACAAACTCACTGACACAGGACAAACTCACTGAGAAACCCAAAACTCACTGACACAGAACATACTCACAGACACGTCCCAAACTCACTGTCACTTAACAAACTCACTGACACAGAACAATCACACTGAGAAACCCAAAACTCACTGATACAGAACAAACTCACTGACACAGCCCAAACTCACTGACACAGCCCAGACTCACTGACACAGCCCAGACTCACTGACACAGCCAAGACTCACTGACACATCCAAGACTCAGCGTCACAGCCCAAACTCAATGACACTGCCCAAACTCACTGACACTGCCCCAACTCACTGACACAGCCCAAACTCACTGACACAGCCCAAACTCACTGACACAGCCCAAACTCACTGACACAGCCCAAACTCACTAACATAGCCCAAACTCAATAACATAGCCAAGACTCAATGACACTGCGCAGACTCACTGACACAGCCCAATCTCACCAATACAACCCAAACTTAATGACACAGCCCAAACTCACTGACACAGCCCAAACTCACTGACACAGCCCAAACTCACTGAGAAATCCAAAACTCACTCACACAGACCAAACCCACTGACTCAGCTCAAACTCACTGACACAGAACAATCTCACTGAGAAACCCAAACTCACTGATACAGAACAAACTCACAGGCAGAGACCAAACTCACCGACAGAGCCCAGACTCAGCATCACGGCCCAAACTCACTGAGAAAGCCGAAACTCGCTGACAGAGCACAAACTCTCTGAGACAGCTCAATCTCACCAACACAGCCCAGACTCACCGACACGGCCCAAACTCGCCGACACAGCCCAAACTCACCGACACAGCCCAAACTCACCGACACGGCCCAAACTCACCGACATGGCCCAAACTCACCGACACAGCCCAAACTCACCGACACAGCCAAGACTCACTGACGCAGCCAAGCCTCAGCGTCACGGCCTAAACTCACTACACTGACCAAATTCACTGACATGCCCAAACTGACTGACACTGCCCAAACTCTCTAACAAAACCCAAACTCAATAACACTGCCCAGACTCACTGACATAGCCCAGACTCAATGACACTGCGCAGACTCACTGACACAGCCCAATCTCACCAATACAACCCAAACTCAATGACACAGCCCAAACTCACTGGCACAGCCCCATCTCACCGATACAGCCCAAACTCAGTGACACAGCACAAACTCACTGGCACAGCCCAAACTCAATAACACAGCCCAAACTCACTGGCACAGCCCAAACTCACTGGCACAGCCCAAACTCACTGACACAGCACAAACTCACTGAGAAATCCAAAACTCACTCACACAGACCAAACTCACTGACTCAGCTCAAACTCACTGACACAGAACAAACTCACTGGCAGAGACCAAACTCACTGACACAGAACAAACTCACTGGCAGAGACCAAACTCACCGACATAGCCCAGACTCAGCATCACGGCCCAAACTCACTGAGAAAGCCGAAACTCGCTAACACAGAACAAACTCACTGAAACAGCTCAATCTCACCAACACAACCCAGACTCACGGACACGGCACAAACTCACTGACACGGTCCAAACTCGCTGACACAGCCCAAACTCACTGACACAGAACAAACTTACTGACACAGCTCAAACTCACTGAGAAGGCCCAAAATCACTGACATGACCTAAACTCACTGACACAGCCCAAACTCATGGTGACATCCCAATCTCACCGACACAGCCCAAACTCAGTGACACATCTGAAACTCACTGACACAGTCCAAACTCACTGACACAGCCCAAACTCACTGACACAGCCCAAACTCACTGACATAGCCCAAACTCACTGACACAGCCCAAACTCACTGACACAACCCAAACTCACTGACACAGCACAAACTCACTGACACAGCCCAAACTCACTGACACAGCCCAGATTCACCGACACAGACCAAACTCACTCAAACTGCCCATACTCACCGACAAAGCCCAAACTCACCGACACAGCCCAAACTCACTGACACAGCCCAAACTCACTGGTAGAGCCCAAACAACTGACACGGCCCAAACTCACTGACACGGCCCAAACTCACCGACACAGCCCAAACTCACCGACACTGCACAAATTCACCGACACAGCCCAAACTCACCGACACAGCCCAAACTCACCGACACAGCCCAAATTCACCGACACCGCCCAACCTCACTGACACAGTCCAAACTCACTGACACAGTCCAAACTCACTGACACAGACCAAATTCATTGAGACAGCCCAAACTCAGCGGTACGTCCCAGACTCAATGACATGGCACACACTCACTGAGGCAGCCAAAACTCACTGACACAGCCCAAACTAAGTGACACAGCCCAAACTAACTGACAAAGCCCAAACTCACTGACACAGCCCAAATAACTGACACATCCCAAAGACACTGACATAGCCCAAAGACACTGACACAGCCCAAACTCACTGACACTGCCCAGACACACTGACACAGCACAGACTCACCGACAGAGCCCAGACTCACTGAAGAAGCCCAGACTCACCGAAGAAGCCCAGACTCACCGACAGAGCCCAGATTCACTGACACAGAACAAACTTACTGACACAGCCCAAACTCACTGACACAGCCCAAACTCACTGACATAGTCCATACTCACTGTGACTTCCCAATCTCACCGAAACAGCCCAAAGCCAGTAACACATCCGAAACACACTGACACTGCCCAAACTCACTGACACAGCCCAAACTCACTGACACCGCCCAACCTCACCGACACAGCCCAAACTCAACGACACAGCCCAAACACAAAGGAACAGCCCAAACTCTCCGACACTGCCCAAATTCACCGACACTGCCCAAATTCACCGACACAGCGCAAACTCACCGACACAGCCCAAACTCACCGACACAGCCCAAACTCACCGACACAGCCCAAATTCACCTACACCGCCCAACCTCACTGACACAGTCCAAACTCACTGACACAGACCAAATTCATTGAGACAGCCCAAACTCAACGGTACGGCCCAGACTCAATGACAGGGCCCACACTCACGGAGACAGCCCAAACTCACTGACACAGCCCAAACTCAGCGGCATGGCCCAGACTCACTGACACAGAACAAACTTACTGACACAGCTCAAAATCACTGACACAGCCCAAACTCACTGACACAGCCCAAACTCACTGACACAGCCCAAACTCACTGACACAGCCCAAACTCACTGACACTGCCCAAACTCACTGACACGGCCCAAACTCACTGACACGGCCCAAACTCACTGACACAGCCCATATTCACTGTGACTTCCCAATCTCACCGACACAGCCCAAAGCCAGTAACACATCCGAAACACACTGACACAGCACAAACTCACTGACAGAGCCCAAACCCAGTGACACAGCCCAAACTCACTGGTAGCGCCCAAACAACTGAGACAGCCCAAACTCACTGACACAGCCCAAACTCACTGACACAGCCCAAACTCACTGGTAGAGCCCAAACAACTGACACGGCCCAAACTCACTGACACGGCCCAAACTCACCGACAAAGCCCAAACTCACCGACACAGCCCAAACTCACTTACACAGCCCAAACTGACCGACACAGCCCAAACACACTGACACAGGCCAAACTCACTGACACAGCCCAAACTCACTGACATGGCTCAAACTCACTGACACAGCCCAAACTCACTGACACGGACCAAACTCACTGACACAGAGCCAACTCACTGACACGGCCCAAACTCACTGACACGGCCCAAACTCACTGACACAGCACAAACTCAGCGGCATGGCCCAGACTCACTGACACAGAACAAACTTACTGACACAGCTCAAACTCACTGAGAAAGCCCATTCTCACCGACACAGCCCAGACTCACTGAGACTTACCAATCTCACCGACACAGCCCAAGCCCAGTGGCACAGTCAAAACTCTCCGACACTGCCCAAATTCACCAACACAGCGCAAACTCAGCGGCACAGCCCAGACTCACCGACACCGCCCAACCTCACTGACACAGCCCAAACTCACTGACACAGCCCAAACTCAACGACACAGCCCAAACTCAACGACACAGCCCAAATTCACCGGCACAGCCCAAATTCACCGACACAGCCCAAACTCACCAACACAGCCCAAACTCACCAACACAGCCCAAACTCACCAACACAGCCCAAACTCACCGACACAGCCCAAATTCACCGACACAGCCCAAATTCACTGACACCGCCCAGCCTCACTGACACAGTCCAAACTCACTGACACAGTCCAAACTCACTGACACAGACCAAATTCATTGAGACAGCCCAAACTCAGCGGTACGGCCCAGACTCAATGACATGGCCCACACTTACTTAGACAGCCCAAACTCACTGACACAGCCCAAACTCAGCGGCATGGCCCAGAATCACTGACACAGAACAAACTTACTGACACAGCTCAAACTCACTGACACAGCCCAAACTCAGCGGCATGGCCCAGACTCACTGACACAGAACAAACTCACTGACACAGCCCAAACTCACTGACACAGCCCAAACTCACTGACACGGCCCAAACTCACTGACACGGCCCAAACTCACTGACACAGCCCATATTCACTGTGACTTCCCAATCTCACCGACACAGCCCAAAGCCAGTAACACATCCGAAACACACTGAAACAGCCCAAACTCACTGACAGAGCCCAAACTCACTGAAAAGGCCCAAACTCACTGACATGGCCCAAACTCAGCGGCATGGCCCAGACTCACTGACACAGAACAAACTTACTGACACAGCTCAAACTCACTGAGAAGGCCCATACTCACCGACACAGCCCAGACTCAATGAGACTTACCAATCTCACCGACACAGCCTAAGCCCAGTGACACCGCCTAAACTCTCCGACACTGCACAAATTCACCGACACAGCCCAAACTCACCGACGCAGCCCAAACTCACCGACACAGCCCAAATTCACCGACACCGCCCAACCTCACTAACACAGTCCAAACTCACTGACACAGTCCAAACTCACTGACACAGACCAAATTCATTGAGACAGCCCAAACTCAGCGGTACGTCCCAGACTCAATGACATGGCACACACTCACTGAGACAGCCTAAACTCACTGACACAGCCCAAACTAAGTGACACAGCCCAAACTCAACGACACAGCCCAAACTCTCCGACACTGCCCAAATTCACCGACACTGCCCAAATTCACCGACACAGCGCAAACTCACCGACACAGCCAAAACTCACCGACACAGCCCAAACTCACCGACGCAGCCCAAACTCACCGACACAGCCCAAACTCACCGACACAGCCCAAATTCTCCGACACCTCCCAACCTCACTGACACAGTCCAAACTCACTGGCACAGACCAAATTCAATGAGACAGCCCAAACTCAGCGGTACGGCCCAGACTCAATGACATGGCCCACACTCACTGAGACAGCCCAAACTCACTGACACAGCCCAAACTCACTGACACAGCCCAAACTCACTGACACGGCCCAAACTCACTGACACGGCCCAAACTCACTGACACGGCCCAAACTCACTAACACGGCCCATATTCACTGTGACTTCCCAATCTCACCGACACAGCCCAAAGCCAGTAACACATCCGAAACACACTGAAACAGCCCAAACTCACTGACAGAGCCCAAACCCAGTGACACAGCCCAACCACACTGGTAGAGCCCAAACAACTGGCACGGCCCAAACTCACTGACACAGCCCAAACTCAGCGGCATGGCCCAGAATCACTGACACAGAACAAACTTACTGACACAGCTCAAACTCACTGACACAGCAAAAACTCACTGACACAGCCCAAACTCACTGACACAGCCCAAACTCACTGACACTGCCCAAACTCACTGACACAGCCCAAACTCACTGACACGGCCCAAACTCACTGACACGGCCCAAACTCACTGACACGGCCCAAACTCACTGACACGGCCCAAACTCACTGACATGGCCCAAACTCAGTGGCATGGCCCAGACTCACTGACACAGAACAAACTTACTGACACAGCTCAAACTCACTGAGAAGGCCCAGACTCACCGACACAGCCCAGACTCAATGAGACTTACCAATCTCACCGACACAGCCTAAGCCCAGTGACACAGCCTAAAATCTCCGACACTGCCCAAATTCACCAACACAGCCCAAACTCAACGACACAGCCCAAACTCAACGACACAGCCCAAACTCTCTGACACTGCACAAATTCACCGACACAGCCCAAACTCACCGACGCAGCCCAAACTCACCGACACAGCCCAAATTCACCGACACCGCCCAACCTCACTGACACAGTCCAAACTCACTGACACAGTCCAAACTCACTGACACAGAACAAATTCATTGAGACAGCCCAAACTCAGCGGTACGTCCCAGACTCAATGACATGGCACACACTCACTGAGACAGCCTAAACTCACTGACACAGCCCAAACTAAGTGACACAGCCCAAACTCAACGACACAGCCCAAACTCTCCGACACTGCCCAAATTCACCGACACAGCCCAAATTCACCGACACAGCGCAAACTCACCGACACAGCCAAAACTCACCGACACAGCCCAAACTCACCGACACAGCCCAAACTCACCGACACAGCCCAAACTCACCGACACAGCCCAAACTCACTGACACAGCCCAAACTCACTGACACTGCCCAAACTCACTGACACTGCCCAAACTCACTGACATGGCCCAAACTCACTGACACAGCCCAAACTCACTGACACAGCCCAAACTCACTGACACGGCCCAAACCCACTGACACGGCCCAAACTCACCGACACAGCCCAAACTCACCGACACAGCCCAAACTCACCGACACGGCCCAAACTCACTGACACGGCCCAAACTCACTGACACGACCCAAACTCACTGACACGGCCCAAACTCACTGACATGGCCCAAACTCACTGACACGGCCCAAACTCAGCGGCATGGCCCCGACTCACTGACACAGAACAAACTTACTGACACAGCCCAAACTCACTGACACGGCCCAAACTCACTGACACGACCCAAACTCACTGACACAGCCCAGACTCACCGACACAGCCCAGACTCACCGACACAGCCCAGACTCGCCGACACAGCCCAGACTCACCGACACTGCCCAGACTCACCGACACAACCCAGACTACCGGACACAGCCCAGACTGCCTGACACAGCCCAGGCTCACCGACACAGCCCAGACTCAGCGACACAGCCCAGACTCACCGACACAGCCCAGACTTCCGGACACAGCCCAGACTCAGCGACACTGCCCAGACTCACCGACACAGCCCAGACTTCCGGACACAGCCCAGACTCACCGACACAGCCCAGACTTCCGGACACAGCCCAGACTCAGCGACACCGCCCAGACTCACCGACACAGCCCAGACTTCCGGACACAGCCCAGACTCAGCGACACTGCCCAGACTCACCGACACTGCCCAGACTTCCGGACACAGCCCAGACTCACCGACACAGCCCAAACTCAGCGGCATGGCCCAGATTCATTGACACAGAACAAACTTACTGACACAGCTCAAACTCACTGAGAAAGCCCAATCTCACTGAGAAAGCCCAAACTCACCGGCACAGACCAAACTCACGGGCACAGCCCAAACCTTGTGGCGTAGCCAAAACTCTCTGACACTGCCCAAATTCACCAACACAGACCAAATTCACTGACACAGCCCAAACTCACTGACACAGCCCAAACTCACCGACGCAGCCCAAACTCACCGACGCAGCACAAACTCACTGACACAGCCCAAACTCACTGACATTGCCCAAACTCACTGACACAGCCCAAACTCACTGACACAGCCCAAACTCACTGACATTGCCCAAACTCACTGACACAGCCCAAAATCACTGACACGGCCCAAAATCACTGACACAGCCCAAAATCACTGACACAGCCCAAACTCACCGACACAGCCCAAACTCACCGAGACATTACAAACTCACTGACACAGCCCAAAATCAGCGGATGGCCCAGACTCACCGACACAGAACAAACTTACTGACACAGCCCAGACTAAGCGACACTGCCCAGACTCAGCGACACTGCCCAGACTCAGCGACACTGCCCAGACTCAGCGGCACGGCCCAGTATCAATGACACAGCCCAAACTCACTGACAGAACTCAAACTCACTGACACAGCCCAAACTCACTGACACAGCCCAAACTCACTGACACAGCCCAAACTCACTGACACAGCTCAAACTCACTGACACAACTCAAACTCACTGACACAGCCCAAACTCACTGACACGGCCCAAACTCACTGACACGGCCCAAACTCACTGACACAGCCCAAACTCACCGAGACATTACAAACTCACTGACACAGCCCAAAATCAGCGGCACGGCCCAGACTCACCGACACAGCCCAGACTTCCGGAAACAGCCCAGACTCAGCGACACAGCCCAGACTCAGCGACACTGCCCAGACTCAGCGACACTGCCCAGACTCAGCGACACTGCCCAGACTCAGCGGCACGGCCCAGTATCAATGACACAGCCCAAACTCACTGACACAGCCTAAACTCACTGACACAGCTCAAACTTACTGAGACAGCCTAAACTCACTGACACAGCCCAAACTCACTGACACAGCCCAAACTCACTGACACAGCCCAAACTCACTGACACAGCCCAAACTCACTGACACAGCCCAAACTCACTGACACAGCTCAAACTCACTGACACAGCCCAAACTCACCGACACAGCCCAAACTCACCGACACAGCCCAAACTCACTGACACAGCCCAAACTCACTGACACAGCCCAAACACACTGAGACAGCCCAATCTCACTGACAAAGCCCAAACTCACTGACACAGCCCAAACTCACTGACACAGCCCAAACTCACTGACACAGCCCAAACTCACTGACACAGCTCAAACTCACTGACACAGCCCAAACTCACTGACACAGCCCAAACTCACTGACACAGCCCAAACTCACTGACACAGCCCAAACACACTGAGACAGCCCAATCTCACTGACACAGCCTAAACTCACTGACACAGCCCAAACTCACTGACACAGCCCAAACTCACTGACACAGCCCCAACTCACCGACACCGCCCAGCCTCACTGACACAGCCCAAACTCCCCGACACAGCCCAAACTCACTGACACAGCCCAAACTCACTGACACAGCCCAAACTCACTGACACAGCACAAACACACTGAGAAGGCCCATACTCACCGACACAGCCCAGACTCAATGAGACTTACCAATCTCACCGACACAGCCTAAGCCCAGTGACACAGCCTAAACTCTCCGACACTGTCCAAATTCACCAACACAGCCCAAACTCAACGACACAGCCCAAACTCAACGACACAGCCCAAACTCTCCGACACTGCACAAATTCACCGACACAGCCCAAACTCACCGACGCAGCCCAAACTCATCAACACAGCCCAAATTCACCGACACCGCCCAACCTCACTGACACAGTCCAAACTCACTGACACAGTCCAAACTCACTGACACAGACCAAATTCATTGAGACAGCCCAAACTCAGCGGTACGTCCCAGACTCAATGACATGGCACACACTCACTGAGACAGCCTAAACTCACTGACACAGCCCAAACTAAGTGACACAGCCCAAACTCAACGACACAGCCCAAACTCTCCGACACTGCCCAAATTCACCGACACTGCCCAAATTCACCGACACAGCGCAAACTCACCGACACAGCCAAAACTCACCGACACAGCCCAAATTCACCGACACAGCCCAAACTCACCAACACAGCCCAAACTCACCAACACAGCCCAAACTCACCGACACAGCCCAAATTCACCGACACAGCCCAAATTCACTGACACCGCCCAGCCTCACTGACACAGTCCAAACTCACTGACACAGTCCAAACTCACTGACACAGACCAAACTCAGCGGCATGGCCCCGACTCACTGACACAGAACAAACTTACTGACACAGCCCAAACTCACTGACACGGCCCAAACTCACTGACACGACCCAAACTCACTGACACAGCCCAGACTCACCGACACAGCCCAGACTCACCGACACAGCCCAGACTCACCGACACAGCCCAGACTCGCCGACACAGCCCAGACTCACCGACACAGCCCAGACTCACCGACACAGCCCAGACTACCGGACACAGCCCAGACTTCCTGACACAGCCCAGGCTCACCGACACAGCCCAGACTCAGCGACACAGCCCAGACTCACCGACACAGCCCAGACTTCCGGACACAGCCCAGACTCACCGACACAGCCCAGACTACCGGACACAGCCCAGACTTCCTGACACAGCCCAGGCTCACCGACACAGCCCAGACTCAGCGACACAGCCCAGACTCACCGACACAGCCCAGACTTCCGGACACAGCCCAGACTCAGCGACACTGCCCAGACTCACCGACACAGCCCAGACTTCCGGACACAGCCCAGACTCACCGACACAGCCCAGACTTCCGGACACAGCCCAGACTCAGCGACACCGCCCAGACTCACCGACACAGCCCAGACTTCCGGACACAGCCCAGACTCAGCGACACTGCCCAGACTCACCGACACTGCCCAGACTTCCGGACACAGCCCAGACTCACCGACACAGCCCAAACTCAGCGGCATGGCCCAGATTCATTGACACAGAACAAACTTACTGACACAGCTCAAACTCACTGAGAAAGCCCAATCTCACTGAGAAAGCCCAAACTCACCGGCACAGACCAAACTCACGGGCACAGCCCAAACCTTGTGGCGTAGCCAAAACTCTCTGACACTGCCCAAATTCACCAACACAGACCAAATTCACTGACACAGCCCAAACTCACTGACACAGCCCAAACTCACCGACGCAGCCCAAACTCACCGACGCAGCACAAACTCACTGACACAGCCCAAACTCACTGACATTGCCCAAACTCACTGACACAGCCCAAACTCACTGACACAGCCCAAACTCACTGACATTGCCCAAACTCACTGACACAGCCCAAAATCACTGACACGGCCCAAAATCACTGACACAGCCCAAAATCACTGACACAGCCCAAACTCACCGACACAGCCCAAACTCACCGAGACATTACAAACTCACTGACACAGCCCAAAATCAGCGGATGGCCCAGACTCACCGACACAGAACAAACTTACTGACACAGCCCAGACTCAGCGACACTGCCCAGACTCAGCGACACTGCCCAGACTCAGCGACACTGCCCAGACTCAGCGGCACGGCCCAGTATCAATGACACAGCCCAAACTCACTGACAGAACTCAAACTCACTGACACAGCCCAAACTCACTGACACAGCCCAAACTCACTGACACAGCCCAAACTCACTGACACAGCTCAAACTCACTGACACAACTCAAACTCACTGACACAGCCCAAACTCACTGACACGGCCCAAACTCACTGACACGGCCCAAACTCACTGACACAGCCCAAACTCACCGAGACATTACAAACTCACTGACACAGCCCAAAATCAGCGGCACGGCCCAGACTCACCGACACAGCCCAGACTTCCGGACACAGCCCAGACTCAGCGACACAGCCCAGACTCAGCGACACTGCCCAGACTCAGCGACACTGCCCAGACTCAGCGACACTGCCCAGACTCAGCGGCACGGCCCAGTATCAATGACACAGCCCAAACTCACTGACACAGCCTAAACTCACTGACACAGCCCAAACTCACTGACACAGCCCAAACTCACTGACACAGCCCAAACTCACTGACACAGCTCAAACTCACTGACACAGCCCAAACTCACCGACACAGCCCAAACTCACCGACACAGCCCAAACTCACTGACACAGCCCAAACTCACTGACACAGCCCAAACACACTGAGACAGCCCAATCTCACTGACAAAGCCCAAACTCACTGACACAGCCCAAACTCACTGACACAGCCCAAACTCACTGACACAGCCCAAACTCACTGACACAGCTCAAACTCACTGACACAGCCCAAACTCACCGACACAGCCCAAACTCACTGACACAGCCCAAACTCACTGACACAGCCCAAACACACTGAGACAGCCCAATCTCACTGACACAGCCTAAACTCACTGACACTGCCCAAACTCACTGACACAGCCCAAACTCACTGACACAGCCCCAACTCACCGACACCGCCCAGCCTCACTGACACAGCCTAAACTCCCCGACACAGCCCAAACTCACTGACACAGCCCAAACTCACTGACACAGCCCAAACTCACTGACACAGCCCAAATTCACCAACACAGCCCAAACTCAACGACACAGCCCAAACTCAACGACACAGCCCAAACTCTCCGACACTGCACAAATTCACCGACACAGCCCAAACTCACCGACGCAGCCCAAACTCATCAACACAGCCCAAATTCACCGACACCGCCCAACCTCACTGACACAGTCCAAACTCACTCACACAGTCCAAACTCACTGACACAGACCAAATTCATTGAGACAGCCCAAACTCAGCGGTACGTCCCAAACTCAATGACATGGCACACACTCACTGAGACAGCCTAAACTCACTGACACAGCCCAAACTAAGTGACACAGCCCAAACTCAACGACACAGCCCAAACTCTCCGACACTGCCCAAATTCACCGACTCTGCCCAAATTCACCGACACAGCGCAAACTCACCGACACAGCCAAAACTCACCGACACAGCCCAAATTCACCGACACAGCCCAAACTCACCAACACAGCCCAAACTCACCAACACAGCCCAAACTCACCGACACAGCCCAAATTCACCGACACAGCCCAAATTCACTGACTCCGCCCAGCCTCACTGACACAGTCCAAACTCACTGACACAGTCCAAACTCACTGACACAGACCAAATTCATTGAGACAGCCCAAACTCAGCGGTACGGCCCAGACTCAATGACATGGCCCACACTCACTTAGACAGCCCAAACTCACTGACACAGCCCAAACTCAGCGGCATGGCCCAGAATCACTGACACAGAACAAACTTACTGACACAGCTCAAACTCACTGACACAGCCCAAACTCAGCGGCATGGCCCAGACTCACTGACACAGAACAAACTCACTGACACAGCCCAAACTCACTGACACAGCCCAAACTCAGCGGCATGGCCCAGAATCACTGACACAGAACAAACTTACTGACACAGCTCAAAATCACTGACACAGAACAAACTCACTGACACAGCCCAAACTCACTGACACAGCCCAAACTCACTGACACGGCCCAAACTCACTGACACGGCCCAAACTCACTGACACAGCCCATATTCACTGTGACTTCCCAATCTCACCGACACAGCCCAAAGCCAGTAACACATCCGAAACACACTGAAACAGCCCAAACTCACTGACAGAGCCCAAACTCACTGAAAAGGCCCAAACTCACTGACATAGCCCAAACTCAGCGGCATGGCTCAGACTCACTGACACAGAACAAACTTACTGACACAGCTCAAACTCACTGAGAAGGCCCATACTCACCGACACAGCCCAGACTCAATGAGACTTACCAATCTCACCGACACAGCCTAAGCCCAGTGACACAGCCTAAACTCTCCGACACTGTCCAAATTCACCTACACAGCCCAAACTCAACGACACAGCCCAAACTCAACGACACAGCCCAAACTCTCCGACACTGCACAAATTCACCGACACAGCCCAAACTCACCGACGCAGCCCAAACTCACCGACACAGCCCAAATTCACCGACACCGCCCAACCTCACTGACACAGTCCAAACTCACTGACACAGTCCAAACTCACTGACACAGACCAAATTCATTGAGACAGCCCAAACTCAGCGGTACGTCCCAGACTCAATGACATGGCACACACTCACTGAGACAGCCTAAACTCACTGACACAGCCCAAACTAAGTGACACAGCCCAAACTCAACGACACAGCCCAAACTCTTCGACACTGCCCAAATTCACCGACACTGCCCAAATTCACCGACACAGCGCAAACTCACCGACACAGCCCAAACTCACCGACACAGCCCAAACTCACCGACACAGCCCAAACTCACCGACACAGCCCAAACTCACCGACACAGCCCAAACTCACCGACACAGCCCAAATTCTCCGACACCTCCCAACCTCACTGACACAGTCCAAACTCACTAGCACAGACCAAATTCAATGAGACAGCCCAAACTCAGCGGTACGGCCCAGACTCAATGACATGGCCCACACTCACTGAGACAGCCCAAACTCACTGACACAGCCCAAACTCAGCGGCATGGCCCAGAATCACTGACACAGAACAAACTTACTGACACAGCTCAAAATCACTGACACAGCCCAAACTCACTGACACGGCCCAAACTCACTGACACGGCCCAAACTCACTGACACGGCCCAAACTCACTGACACGGCCCAAACTCACTGACACGGCCCAAACTCACTGACACGGCCCAAACTCACTAACACAGCCCATATTCACTGTGACTTCCCAATCTCACCGACACAGCCCAAAGCCAGTAACACATCCGAAACACACTGAAACAGCCCAAACTCACTGACAAAGCCCAAACCCAGTGACACAGCCCAACCACACTGGTAGAGCCCAAACAACTGGCACGGCCCAAACTCACTGACACAGCCCAAACTCAGCGGCATGGCCCAGAATCACTGACACAGAACAAACTTACTGACACAGCTCAAACTCACTGACACAGCCCAAACTCACTGACACAGCCCAAACTCACTGACACAGCCCAAACTCACCGACACAGCCCAAACTCACTGACACGGCCCAAACTCACTGACACGACCCAAACTCACTGACACGGCCCAAACTCACCGACACGGCCCAAACTCACTGACATGGCCCAAACTCACTGACACGGCCCAAACTCAGCGGCATGGCCCCGACTCACTGACACAGAACAAACTTACTGACACAGCCCAAACTCACTGACACGGCCCAAACTCACTGACACGACCCAAACTCACTGACACGACCCAAACTCACTGACACAGCCCAGACTCACTGACACAGCCCAGACTCACCGACACAGCCCAGACTCACCGACACAGCCCAGACTCACCGACACAGCCCAGACTCACCGACACAGCCCAGACTCACCGACACAGCCCAGACTACCGGACACAGCCCAGACTTCCTGACACAGCCCAGGCTCACCGACACAGCCCAGACTCAGCGACACAGCCCAGACTCACCGACACAGCCCAGAATTCCGGACACAGCCCAGACTCAGCGACACTGCCCAGACTCACCGACACAGCCCAGACTTCCGGACACAGCCCAGACTCACCGACACAGCCCAGACTTCCGGACACAGCCCAGACTCAGCGACACCGCCCAGACTCACCGACACAGCCCAGACATCCGGACACAGCCCAGACTCAGCGACACAGCCCAGACTCACCGACACTGCCCAGACTTCCGGACACAGCCCAGACTCACCGACACAGCCCAAACTCAGCGGCATGGCCCAGATTCATTGACACAGAACAAACTTACTGACACAGCTCAAACTCACTGAGAAAGCCCAAACTCACTGAGAAAGCCCAAACTCACCGGCACAGACCAAACTCACGGGCACAGCCCAAACCTTGTGGCGTAGCCAAAACTCTCTGACACTGCCCAAATTCACCAACACAGACCAAATTCACTGACACAGCCCAAACTCACTGACACAGCCCAAACTCACCGACGCAGCCCAAACTCACCGACGCAGCCCAAACTCACTGACACAGCCCAAACTCACTGACATTGCCCAAACTCACTGACACAGCCCAAACTCACTGACACAGCCCAAACTCACTGACACAGCCCAAACTCACTGACATTGCCCAAACTCACTGACACAGCCCAAAATCACTGACACGGCCCAAAATCACTGACACAGCCCAAAATCACTGACACAGCCCAAAATCACTGACACAGCCCAAACTCACCGACACAGCCCAAACTCACCGAGACATTACAAACTCACTGACACAGCCCAAAATCAGCGGATGGACCAGACTCACCGACACAGAACAAACTTACTGACACAGCCCAGACTCAGCGACACTGCCCAGACTCAGCGACACTGCCCAGACTCAGCGACACTGCCCAGAATCAGCGGCACGGCCCAGTATCAATGACACAGCCCAAACTCACTGACAGAACTCAAACTCACTGACACAGCCCAAACTCACTGACACAGCCCAAACTCACTGACACAGCTCAAACTCACTGACACAACTCAAACTCACTGACACAGCCCAAACTCACTGACACGGCCCAAACTCACTGACACAGCCCAAACTCACCGAGACATTACAAACTCACTGACACAGCCCAAAATCAGCGGCACGGCCCAGACTCACCGACACAGCCCAGACTTCCGGACACAGCCCAGACTCAGCGACACAGCCCAGACTCAGCGACACTGCCCAGACTCAGCGACACTGCCCAGACTCAGCGACACTGCCCAGAATCAGCGGCACGGCCCAGTATCAATGACACAGCCCAAACTCACTGACACAGCCTAAACTCACTGACACAGCTCAAACTTACTGAGACAGCCTAAACTCACTGACACAGCCCAAACTCACTGACACAGCCCAAACTCACTGACACAGCCCAAACTCACTGACACAGCCCAAACTCACTGACACAGCCCAAACTCACTGACACAGCCCAAACTCACTGACACAGCTCAAACTCACTGACACAGCCCAAACTCACCGACACAGCCCAAACTCACCGACACAGCCCAAACTCACCGACACAGCCCAAACTCACTGACACAGCCCAAACACACTGAGACAGCCCAATCTCACTGACACAGCCCAAACTCACTGACACAGCCCAAACTCACTGACACAGCCCAAACTCACTGACACAGCCCAAACTCACTGACACAGCTCAAACTCACTGACACAGCCCAAACTCACCGACACAGCCCAAACTCACTGACACAGCCCAAACTCACTGACACAGCCCAAACACACTGAGACAGCCCAATCTCACTGACACAGCCTAAACTCACTGACACAGCCCAAACTCACTGACACAGCCCAAACTCACTGACACAGCCACAACTCACCGACACCGCCCAGCCTCACTGACACAGCCCAAACTCACCGACACAGCCCAAACTCACTGACACAGCCCAAACTCACTGACACAGCCCAAACTCACTGAACAGTACAAACACACTGAGAAGGCCCATACTCACCGACACAGCCCAGACTCAATGAGACTTACCAATCTCACCGACACAGCCTAAGCCCAGTGACACAGCCTAAACTCTCCGACACTGTCCAAATTCACCAACACAGCCCAAACTCAATGACACAGCCCAAACTCAACGACACAGCCCAAACTCTCCGACACTGCACAAATTCACCGACACAGCCCAAACTCACCGACGCAGCCCAAACTCACCGACACAGCCCAAATTCACCGACACCGCCCAACCTCACTGACACAGTCCAAACTCACTGACACAGTCCAAACTCACTGACACAGACCAAATTCATTGAGACAGCCCAAACTCAGCGGTACGTCCCAGACTCAATGACATGGCACACACTCACTGAGACAGCCTAAACTCACTGACACAGCCCAAACTAAGTGACACAGCCCAAACTCAACGACACAGCCCAAACTCTCCGACACTGCCCAAATTCACCGACACTGCCCAAATTCACCGACACAGCCCAAACTCACCGACACAGCCCAAACTCACCGACACAGCCCAAACTCACCGACACAGCCCAAATTCTCCGACACCTCCCAACCTCACTGACACAGTCCAAACTCACTGACACAGACCAAATTCAATGAGACAGCCCAAACTCAGCGGTACGGCCCAGACTCAATGACATGGCCCACACTCACTGAGACAGCCCAAACTCACTGACACAGCCCAAACTCAGCGGCATGGCCCAGAATCACTGACACAGAACAAACTTACTGACACAGCTCAAAATCACTGACACAGCCCAAACTCACTGACACAGCCCAAACTCACTGACACAGCCCAAACTCACTGACACAGCCCAAACTAACTGACACAGCCCAAACTCACTGACACGGCCCAAACTCACTGACACGGCCCAAACTCACTAACACGGCCCAAACCCACTGACACGGCCCAAACTCACTGACACGGCCCAAACTCACTGACACAGCCCAAACTCACTGACACAGCCCAAACTCACTGACACTGCCCAAACTCACTGACACGGCCCAAACTCACCGACACAGCCCAAACTCACCGACACAGCACAAACTCACCGACACAGCCCAAACTCAGGGGCATGGGCCCCGACTCACTAACACAGCCCAAACTCACTGACACAGCCCAAACTCACTGACACGGCCCAAACTCACTGACACGGCCCAAACTCACTGACACGACCCAAACTCACTGACACGGCCCAAACTCACCGACACGGCCCAAACTCACTGACACGGCCCAAACTCACTGACACGGCCCAAACTCAGCGGCATGGCCCCGACTCACTGACACAGAACAAACTTACTGACACAGCCCAAACTCACTGACACGGCCCACACTCACTGACATGGCCCAAACTCAGTGGCATGGCCCAGACTCACTGACACAGAACAAACTTACTGACACAGCTCAAACTCACTGAGAAGGCCCAGACTCACTGACACAGCCCAGACTCAATGAGACTTACCAATCTCACCGACACAGCCTAAGCCCAGTGACACAGCCTAAACTCTCCGACACTGCCCAAATTCACCAATACAGCCCAAACTCAACGACACAGCCCAAACTCAACGACACAGCCCAAACTCTCTGACACTGCACAAATTCACCGACACAGCCCAAACTCACCGACGCAGCCCAAACTCACCGACACAGTCCAAATTCACCGACACCGCCCAACCTCACTGACACAGTCCAAACTCACTCACACAGTCCAAACTCACTGACACAGAACAAATTCATTGAGACAGCCCAAACTCAGCGGTACGTCCCAGACTCAATGACATGGCACACACTCACTGAGACAGCCTAAACTCACTGACACAGCCCAAACTAAGTGACACAGCCCAAACTCAACGACACAGCCCAAACTCTTCGACACTGCCCAAATTCACCGACACTGCCCAAATTCACCGACACAGCGCAAACTCACCGACACAGCCAAAACTCACCGACACAGCCCAAACTCACCGACACAGCCCAAACTCACCGACACAGCCCAAACTCACTGACACAGCCCAAACTCACTCACACTGCCCAAACTCACTGACACGGCCCAAACTCACTGACATGGCCCAAACTCACTGACACAGCCCAAACTCACTGACACAGCCCAAACTCACTGACACAGACCAAATTCAATGAGACAGCCCAAACTCAGCGGTACGGCCCAGACTCAATGACATGGCCCATACTCACTGAGACAGCCCAAACTCACTGACACAGCCCAAACTCAGCGGCATGGCCCAGAATCACTGACACAGAACAAACTTACTGACACAGCTCAAAATCACTGACACAGCCCAAACTCACTGACACAGCCCAAACTCACTGACACAGCCCAAACTCACTGACACAGCCCAAACTCACTGACACGGCCCAAACTCACTGACACGGCCCAAACTCACTGACACGGCCCAAACTCACTGACACGGCCCAAACTCACTGACACGGCCCAAACTCACTGACACAGCCCAAACTCACTGACACAGCCCAAACTCACTGACACTGCCCAAACTCACTGACACGGCCCAAACTCACTGACATGGCCCAAACTCACTGACACGGCCCAAACTCACTGACACAGCCCAAACTCACTGACACGGCCCAAAATCACCGACACAGCCCAAACTCACCGACACAGCCCAAACTCACCGACACAGCCCAAACTCAGCGGCATGGGCCCCGACTCACTGACACAGACCAAACTCACTGACACAGCCCAAACTCACTGACACGGCCCAAACTCACTGACACGGCCCAAACTCACTGACACGACCCAAACTCACTGACACAGCCCAAACTCACTGACACGGCCCAAACTCACTAACACGGCCCAAACTCACTGACATGGCCCAAACTCACTGACATGGCCCAAACTCAGTGGCATGGCCCAGACTCACTGACACAGAACAAACTTACTGACACAGCTCAAACTCACTGAGAAGGCCCAGACTCACCGACACAGCCCAGACTCAATGAGACTTACCAATCTCACCGACACAGCCTAAGCCCAGTGACACAGCCTAAACTCTCCGACACTGCCCAAATTCACCAATACAGCCCAAACTCAACGACACAGCCCAAACTCAACGACACAGCCCAAACTCTCTGACACTGCACAAATTCACCGACACAGCCCAAACTCACCGACGCAGCCCAAACTCACCGACACAGCCCAAATTCACCGACACCGCCCAACCTCACTGACACAGTCCAAACTCACTGACACAGTCCAAACTCACTGACACAGAACAAATTCATTGAGACAGCCCAAACTCAGCGGTACGTCCCAGACTCAATGACATGGCACACACTCACTGAGACAGCCTAAACTCACTGACACAGCCCAAACTAAGTGACACAGCCCAAACTCAACGACACAGCCCAAACTCTCCGACACTGCCCAAATTCACCGACACTGCCCAAATTCACCGACACAGCGCAAACTCACCGACACAGCCAAAACTCACCGACACAGCCCAAACTCACTGACACAGCCCAAACTCACTGACACTGCCCAAACTCACTGACACGGCCCAAACTCACTGACATGGCCCAAACTCACTGACACAGCCCAAACTCACTGACACAGCCCCAACTCACCGACACCGCCCAGCCTCACTGACACAGCCCAAACTCCCCGACACAGCCCAAACTCACTGACACAGCCCAAACTTACTGACACAGCCCAAACTCACTGACACAGCCCAAACACACTGAGAAGGCCCATACTCACCGACACAGCCCAGACTCAATGAGACTTACCAATCTCACCGACACAGCCTAAGCCCAGTGACACAGCCTAAACTCTCCGACACTGCCCAAATTCACCAACACAGCCCAAACTCAACGACACAGCCCAAACTCAACGACACAGCCCAAACTCTCTGACACTGCACAAATTCACCGACACAGCCCAAACTCACAGACGCAGCCCAAACTCACCAACACAGCCCAAATTCACCGACACCGCCCAACCTCACTGACACAGTCCAAACTCACTGACACAGTCCAAACTCACTGACACAGACCAAATTCATTGAGACAGCCCAAACTCAGCGGTACGTCCCAGACTCAATGACATGGCACACACTCACTGAGACAGCCTAAACTCACTGACACAGCCCAAACTAAGTGACACAGCCCAAACTCAACGACACAGCCCAAACTCTACGACACAGCCCAAATTCACCGACACTGCCCAAATTCACCGACACAGCGCAAACTCACCGACACAGCCAAAACTCACCGACACAGCCCAAACTCACCGACACAGCCCAAACTCACCGACACAGCCCAAATTCTCCGACACCTCCCAACCTCACTGACACAGTCCAAACTCACTGACACAGACCAAATTCAATGAGACAGCCCATACTCAGCGGTACGGCCCAGACTCAATGACATGGCCCACACTCACTGAGACAGCCCAAACTCACTGACACAGCCCAAACTCAGCGGCATGGCCCAGAATCACTGACACAGAACAAAATTACTGACACAGCTCAAAATCACTGACACAGCCCAAACTCACTGACACAGCCCAAACTTCCGGACACAGCCCAAACTCACTGACACGGCCCAAACTCATTGACACGGCCCAAACTCACTGACACGGCCCAAACTCACTGACACGGCCCAAACTCACTGACACGGCCCAAACTCACTGACACAGCCCAAACTCACTGACACTGCCCAAACTCACTGACACAGCCCAAACTCACTGACATGGCCCAAACTCACTGACAAGGCCCAAACTCAATGACACAGCCCAAACTCACTGACACGGCCCAAACTCACCGTCACAGCCCAAACTCACCGACACAGCCCAAACTCACTGACACAGCCCAAACTCAGCGGCATGGGCCCCGACTCACTGACACAACCCAAACTCACTGACACAGCCCAAACTCACTGACACGGCCCAAACTCACTGACACGACCCAAACTCACTGACACGGCCCAAACTCACCGACACGGCCCAAACTCACTGACACAGCCCAAACTCACTGACACAGCCCCAACTCACCGACACCGCCCAGCCTCACTGACACAGCCCAAACTCCCCGACACAGCCCAAACTCACTGACACAGCCCAAACTTACTGACACAGCCCAAACTCACTGACACAGCCCAAACACACTGAGAAGGCCCATACTCACCGACACAGCCCAGACTCAATGAGACTTACCAATCTCACCGACACAGCCTAAGCCCAGTGACACAGCCTAAACTCTCCGACACTGCCCAAATTCACCAATACAGCCCAAACTCAACGACACAGCCCAAACTCAACGACACAGCCCAAACTCTCTGACACTGCACAAATTCACCGACACAGCCCAAACTCACCGACGCAGCCCAAACTCACCAACACAGCCCAAATTCACCGACACCGCCCAACCTCACTGACACAGTCCAAACTCACTGACACAGTCCAAACTCACTGACACAGACAAAATTCATTGAGACAGCCCAAACTCAGCGGTACGTCCCAGACTCAATGACATGGCACACACTCACTGAGACAGCCTAAACTCACTGACACAGCCCAAACTAAGTGACACAGCCCAAACTCAACGACACAGCCCAAACTCTCCGACACTGCCCAAATTCACCGACACTGCCCAAATTCACCGACACAGCGCAAACTCACCGACACAGCCAAAACTCACCGACACAGCCCAAACTCACCGACACAGCCCAAACTCACCGACACAGCCCAAATTCTCCGACACCTCCCAACCTCACTGACACAGTCCAAACTCACTGACACAGACCAAATTCAATGAGACAGCCCAAACTCAGCGGTACGGCCCAGACTCAATGACATGGCCCACACTCACTGAGACAGCCCAAACTCACTGACACAGCCCAAACTCAGCGGCATGGCCCAGAATCACTGACACAGAACAAAATTACTGACACAGCTCAAAATCACTGACACAGCCCAAACTCACTGACACAGCCCAAACTTCCGGACACAGCCCAAACTCACTGACACGGCCCAAACTCACTGACACGGCCCAAACTCACTGACACGGCCCAAACTCACTGACACGGCCCAAACTCACTGACACGGCCCAAACTCACTGACACGGCCCAAACTCACTGACACGGCCCAAACTCACTGACACTGCCCAAACTCACTGACACAGCCCAAACTCACTGACATGGCCCAAACTCACTGACACGGCCCAAACTCAATGACACAGCCCAAACTCACTGACACGGCCCAAACTCACCGTCACAGCCCAAACTCACCGACACAGCCCAAACTCACTGACACAGCCCAAACTCAGCGGCATGGGCCCCGACTCACTGACACAGCCCAAACTCACTGACACAGCCCAAACTCACTGACACGGCCCAAACTCACTGACACGACCCAAACTCACTGACACGGCCCAAACTCACCGACACGGCCCAAACTCACTGACACGGCCCAAACTCACTGACACGGCCCAAACTCAGCGGCATGGCCCCGACTCACTGACACAGAACAAACTTACTGACACAGCCCAAACTCACTGACACCGCCCAAACTCACTGACACGACCCAAACTCACTGACACAGCCCAAACTCACTGACACAGCCCAAACTCACTGACACGGCCCAAACTCACTGACACGGCCCAAACTCACTGACATGGCCCAAACTCAGTGGCATGGCCCAGACTCACTGACACAGAACAAACTTACTGACACAGCTCAAACTCACTGAGAAGGCCCAGCCTCACCGACACAGCCCAGACTCAATGAGACTTACCAATCTCACCGACACAGCCTAAGCCCAGTGACACAGCCTAAACTCTCCGACACTGCCCAAATTCACCAACACAGCCCAAACTCAACGACACAGCCCAAACTCAACGACACAGCCCAAACTCTCTGACACTGCACAAATTCACCGACACAGCCCAAACTCACCGACGCAGCCCAAACTCACCGACACAGCCCAAATTCACCGACACCGCCCAACCTCACTGACACAGTCCAAACTCACTCACACAGTCCAAACTCACTGACACAGAACAAATTCATTGAGACAGCCCAAACTCAGCGGTACGTCCCAGACTCAATGACATGGCACACACTCACTGAGACAGCCTAAACTCACTGACACAGCCCAAACTAAGTGACACAGCCCAAACTCAACGACACAGCCCAAACTCTCCGACACTGCCCAAATTCACCGACACTGCCCAAATTCACCGACACAGCGCAAACTCACCGACACAGCCAAAACTCACCGACACAGCCCAAACTCACCGACACAGCCCAAACTCACCGGCACAGCCCAAACTCACTGACACAGCCCAAACTCACTGACACTGCCCAAACTCACTGACACGGCCCAAACTCACTGACATGGCCCAAACTCACTGACACAGCCCAAACTCACTGACACGGCCCAAACTCACTGACACGGCCCAAACCCACTGACACGGCCCAAACTCACCGACACAGCCCAAACTCACCGACACAGCCCAAACTCACCGACACAGCCCAAACTCAGCGGCATGGGCCCCGAATCACTGACACAGCCCAAACTCACTGACACAGCCCAAACTCACTGACACAGCCCAAACACACTGAGACAGCCCAAACTCACTGACACAGCCCAAACTCACTGACACAGCCCAAACTCACTGAGACAGCCCAATCTCACTGACACAGCCTAAACTCAATGACACAGCCCAAACTCACTGACACAGCCTAAACTCACTGACACAGCCTAAACTCACTGACACAGCCTAAACTCACTGACACAGCCCAAACTCACTGAGACAGCCCAAACTCACTGACACATTCCAAACTCACTGACACAGCCTAAACTCACTGACACAGCCTAAACTCACTGACACAGCCTAAACTCACTGACACAGCTGAAACTTACTGAGACAGCCTAAACTCACTGACACAGCCTAAACTCACTGACACAGCCTAAACTCACTTACACAGCCTAAACTCACTGACACAGCTCAAACTTACTGAGACAGCCTAAACTCACTGACACAGCCCAAACTCACCTACACAGCCCAAACTCACCGACACAGCCCAAACTCACCGACACAGCCCAAACTCACTGACACAGCCCAAACTCACTGACACAGCCCAAACTCACTGACACAGCCCAAACTCACTGCCACAGCCCAAACTCACCGACACAGCCCAAACTCACCGACACAGCCCAAACTCACTGACACAGCCCAAACTCACTGACACAGCAAAAACGCACTGACACCGCCCAGATTCACCGATACAGACCAAACTCACTGACACAGCCCAAACTCACTGACACAGCCCAAACTCACCAACAAAGCCCAAACTCACTGACACAGCCCAAACTTACCGGCACGGCCCGGACTCACTGACACAGCACAAACTTACTGACACGGCACAAACTTACTGACACGGCTCAAACTCACTGACACAGCCCAAACTCACCTACACAGCCCAAACTCACCGACACAGCCCAAACTCACCGACACAGCCCAAACTCACCGACACAGCCCAATCTCACCGACACAGCCCAAACCCAGTAACACATCCGAAACACACTGACACAGTCCAAACTCATGAACACAGTCCAAACTCACTGGTAGAGCCCAAACAACTGAGACAGCCCAAACTCACCGACACAGCCCAAACTCACCGACACAGCCCAAACTCACCGACACAGCCCAAACTCACCGAGACAGTCCAAACTAACCGACACAGCCCAAACTCACCAACACAGCCCAGACTCACCGACACAGAACAAACTTACTGGCACAGCTCAAACTCACTGAGAAGGCCCAAAATCACTGACACGACCTAAACACACTGAAGAAACTGAGACCACCCAAACTCACCGACACAGCCCAAACTCACTGAGAAAGCCCAAACTCACTGACACAACCCAAACTCTCCAACACTGCCCAAAATCACCGACACAGCACAAACTCAGCGGCACGGTCCATATTCATCAACACAACCCAAACTCTCCGACACCGCCGAAACTCACTACCACAAACCAAATTCACTGAGACAGCCCAAAATCTCCGGCACCGTCCAAACTCACTGCCACAGCCCAAACCTATTGATATAGCCAAAACCGTCCGACACTGCCCAAATTCACCAACACAGCCCAAAATCACTGACACAGCCCACACTCACTGACACAGCTTAACCTCACAAACAACGAACAAACTCACCGACATTGCCCAAACTCACCGACATAGCCCAAACTCACCAACACAGCCAAAACTCACCGACACAGCCAAAACTCACCGACACAGCCCAAACACACTGACATAGAACAAACTTACTGACACAGCTCAAACTTACTGACACAGCCCAAACTCACTGACACAGCCCAAACTCACTGACACAGCCCAAACTCACTGACACGGCCTAAACTCACTGACACAGCACAAACTCATTGACACAGCCCAAACTCACTGACGCAGCCCAAACTCACTGACACAGCCCAAACTCACTGACACAGCCCAAACTCACTGACACAGCCCAAACTCACTGACACAGCCCAAACTCACTGACACTGCCCAGACTCACTGACACTGCCCAGACTCACTGACACTGCCCAGACTCACTGACACAGCCCAAACTCACTGACACAGCAAAAACGCACTGACACCGCCCAGATTCACCGATACAGACCAAACTCACTGACACAGCCCAAACTCACTGACAATCCAAACTCACCGACAAAGCACAAACTCACTGACACAGCCCAAACTCATCAGCATGGCCCGGACTCACTGACACAGCTCAAACTTACTGACACGGCACAAACTCACTGACACGGCCCAAACTCACTGACACAGTCCAGACTCACCAACACAGCCCAGACTCAACGACACAGTCCAGACTCAACGACACAGTCCAGACTCAGCGGCATGACCCAGACTCACCGACACAACCCAAACTCACTCAGACAGCCCAAACTCAACTGCACAGCCCAACCTTACCAACACCGCCCAAACTCAGTAACACAGACCAAACTCACCGAAACTGCCCATACTCACCGACACACCCCAGACTCACCGATACAGCCCAGACTCACCGACAGAGCCCAGACTCACCGATACAGACCAGACTCACCGACAGAGCCCAGACTCACCGACAGAGCCCAGACTCACCGACAGAGCCCAGACTCACCGACAGAGCCCAGATTCACTGACACAGAACAAACTTACTGACACAGCTCAAACTCACTGAGAAAGCACAAATTCAATGCCACAGACCAAATTAATTGAGACAGCCCAAACTCAGCGGCACAGCCCAGACTCAATGACACGGCCCAAACTCACTAACACAGAACAAACTTCCTGACAAAGCCCAAACTCATCTAGACAACCCAAACTCACTGACACAGCCCAACCTCACTGACACGACCTAAACTCACCGACACGGCCCAAACTCACGGAGACATCCCAATCTCACCGACACAGCCCAAACCCAGTAACACATTCGAAACACACTGACACAGTCCAAACTCATGAACACAGTCCAAACTCACTGGTAGAGCCCAAACAACTGAGACAGCCCAAACTCACCGACACAGCCCAAACTCACCGACACAGCCCAAACTCATCGACACAGCCCAAACTCACCGAGACAGTCCAAACTAACCGACACAGCCCAAACTCACCAACACAGCCCAGACTCACCGACACAGAACAAACTTACTGGCACAGCTCAAACTCACTGAGAAGGCCCAAAATCACTGACACGACCTAAACACACTGAAAAAACTGAGACCGCCCAAACTCACCGACACAGCCCAAACTCACTGAGAAAGCCCAAGCTCACTGACACAACCCAAACTCTCCAACACTGCCCAAATTCACCGACACAGAGCAAACTCAGCGGCACTGTCCATATTCATCAACACAACCCAAATTCTCCGACACCGCCGAAACTCACTAGCACAAACCAAATTCACTGAGACAGCACACAACCTCCAGCACCGTTCAAAATCACTGCCACAGCCCAAACCTATTGATATAGCCAAAACCGTCCGACACTGCCCAAATTCACCAACACAGCCCAAAGTCACTGACACAGCCCACACTCACTGACACAGCTTAACCTCACAAACAACGAACAAACTCACCGACATTGCCCAAACTCACCGACGCAGCCAAAACTCACCGACACAGCCAAAACTCACCGACACAGCCCAAACACACTGACATAGAATAAAACTTACTGACACAGCTCAAACTCACTGAGAAAGCCCAAACTCACCGGCACAGCCCAAACTCAGTGACAGAGCCCAAACCCAGTGACACAGCCAAAACTCTCCGACACTGCCCAAATTCACTGAGACAGCCCAATCTCAGCGGCACGGCCCAGTATCAATGACACAGCTCAAACTTACTGAGACAGCCCAAACTCACTGACACAGCCCAAACTCACTGACACAGCTCAAAAAAACCGACACAGCCCAAACTCACCGACACAGCCCAAACTCACCGACACAGCCCAAACTCACTGACACAGCCCAAACTCACTGACACAGCCCAAACTCACCGACACAGCCCAAACTCACCGACACAGCCCAAACTCACCGACACAGCCCAAACTCACCGACACAGCCCAAACTCACTGACACAGCCCAAACACACTGACACAGCCCAAACTCACTGACACAGCCCAAACTCACCGACACAGCCCAAACTCACTGACACAGCCCAAACTCACTGACACTGCCCAAACTCACCGACACAGCCCAAACTCACCGACACAGCCCAAACTCACTGACACTGCCAAAACTCACTGACACAGCCCAAACTCACTGACACTGCCCAGACTCACTGACACAGCCCAAACTCACCGACACGGCCCAAACTCACTGACACTGCCCAAACTCACTGACACAGCCCAAACTCACTAACACAGCCCAAACTCACTGACACTGCCCAGACTCACTGACACAGCCCGGACTCACTAACACAGCCCAAACTCACTGACACAGCCCAAACTCACCGAGACATTACAAACTCACTGACACAGCCCAAACTCACCGAGACATTACAAACTCACTGACACAGCCCAAACTCGAGACATTACAAACTCACTGACACAGCCCAAAATCAGCGCATGGCCCAGACTCACTGACACGGCCCAGACTCACCGACACAGCCAAGACTCAGCGGCATGGCCCAGACTCACAGACACAGAACAAACTTACAGATACACCTCAAACTCACTGAGAAAGCCCATACTCACCTGCACAGCCCAAACTCACCGACACAGCCCAGAATCACCGACACAGCCAAGACTCAGCGGCATGGCCCAGACTCACAGACACAGAACAAACTTACAGATACACCTCAAACTCACTGAGAAAGCCCATACTCACCTGCACAGCCCAGACTCACCGAAACAGCCCAGTCTCAGCGGCATGGCCCAGACGCAGCTGCATGGCCCAGACGTAGCGGCATGGCCCAGACGCAGCTGCATGGCCCAGACGTAGCGGCATGGCCCAGACGCAGCTGCATGGCCCAGACGCAGCTGCATGGCCCAGACGTAGCGGCATGGCCCAGACTCAATGACAGAACAAACTTACTGGCACAGCTCAAACTCACTGAGAAGGCCCTAAATCACTGTCACGACCTAAACTCACTGACACAGCCCAAACTCACGGAGACATCCAAATCTCACGACACAGCCCAAACCCAGTGACACACCGAAACTCACTGACACAGTCCAAACTCACTGACACAGTCCAAACTCACTGACACAGCCCAATCTCACCGACACAGCCCAAACCCAGTGACACATCCGAAACTCACTGACACAGTCCAAACTCACTGACACAGTCCAAACTTACTGACACAGCCCAAACTCACTGACACAGCCCAAACTCACTGACACAGCTCAAAAAAACCGACACAGCCCAAACTCACCGACACAGCCCAAACTCACCGACACAGCCCAAACTCACTGACACAGCCCAAACTCACTGACACAGCCCAAACTCACCGACACAGCCCAAACTCACCGACACAGCCCAAACTCACCGACACAGCCCAAACTCACCGACACAGCCCAAACTCACTGACACAGCCCAAACTCACTGACACAGCCTAAACTCACTGACACAGCCCAAACTCACTGACACAGCCCAAACACACTGACACAGCCCAAACTCACTGACACAGCCCAAACTCACCGACACAGCCCTAACTCACTGACACAGCCCAAACTCACTGACACTGCCCAAACTCACCGACACAGCCCAAACTCACCGACACAGCCCAAACTCACTGACACTGCCAAAACTCACTGACACAGCCCAAACTCACTGACACTGCCCAGACTCACTGACACAGCCCAAACTCACCGACACGGCCCAAACTCACTGACACTGCCCAAACTCACTGACACAGCCCAAACTCACTAACACAGCCCAAACTCACTGACACTGCCCAGACTCACTGACACAGCCCGGACTCACTAACACAGCCCAAACTCACTGACACAGCCCAAACTCACCGAGACATTACAAACTCACTGACACAGCCCAAACTCACCGAGACATTACAAACTCACTGACACCGCCCAAACTCGAGACATTACAAACTCACTGACACAGCCCAAAATCAGCGCATGGCCCAGACTCACTGACACGGCCCAGACTCACCGACACAGCCAAGACTCAGCGGCATGGCCCAGACTCACAGACACAGAACAAACTTACAGATACACCTCAAACTCACTGAGAAAGCCCATACTCACCTGCACAGCCCAAACTCACCGACACAGCCCAGAATCACCGACACAGCCAAGACTCAGCGGCATGGCCCAGACTCACAGACACAGAACAAACTTACAGATACACCTCAAACTCACTGAGAAAGCCCATACTCACCTGCACAGCCCAGACTCACCGAAACAGCCCAGTCTCAGCGGCATGGCCCAGACGCAGCTGCATGGCCCAGACGTAGCGGCATGGCCCAGACGCAGCTGCATGGCCCAGACGTAGCGGCATGGCCCAGACGCAGCTGCATGGCCCAGACGCAGCTGCATGGCCCAGACGTAGCGGCATGGCCCAGACTCAATGACAGAACAAACTTACTGGCACAGCTCAAACTCACTGAGAAGGCCCTAAATCACTGTCACGACCTAAACTCACTGACACAGCCCAAACTCACGGAGACATCCAAATCTCACGACACAGCCCAAACCCAGTGACACACCGAAACTCACTGACACAGTCCAAACTCACTGACACAGTCCAAACTCACTGACACAGCCCAATCTCACCGACACAGCCCAAACCCAGTGACACATCCGAAACTCACTGACACAGTCCAAACTCACTGACACAGTCCAAACTTACTGACACAGCCCAAACTCACTGACACAGCCCAAACTCACTGACACAGACCAAACTCACTGACACAGCCCAAACTCACCGACACAGCCTAAACTCACCGACACGGCCCAAACTCACCGACAGGGCCCAAACTCACTGACACAGCCCAAACTCACTGACACAGCCCAAACTCACTGACACAGCCCAAACCCACTGACACAAAACAAACTCTCCAACACTGCCCAAATTCACCAACACAGCGCAAACTCAGCGGCACTGTCCATATTCAGCAACACAACCCAAACTCTCCGACACCACCGAAACTCACTACCACAAACCAAATTCAGTGAGACAGCCCAAACTCACCAGCACAGTCGAAACTCACTGCCACAGCCCAAACCCAGTGACATAGCCAAAACCATCCGACACTGCCCAAATTCACCAACACAGCCCAAAATCACTGACACAGCCCTGGGTCACTGACACATCTTAACCTCACTAACAAAGACCAAACTCATCGACACAGACCAAACTCACTGACATTGCCCAAAGTCACCGACACAGTCCAAACTCACCGATACAGCCCAAACTCACCGACACAGCCCAAACTGACTGAAACAGCCCATACTCACCGACACAGCCCAAACTCACCAACACAGCCCAAACTCACTGACACAGCAAAAACGCACTGACACCGTGCAGATTCACCGATACAGACCAAACTCACTGACACAGCCCAAACACACTGACACAGCACAAACTCACCGACAAAGCCCAAACTCACTGACACAGACCAAACTCACTGACACAGCCCAAAATCACCGAGACAATACAAACTCACTGACACAGCCCAAACTCACCGGAATGGCCCGGACTCACTGACACAGCACAAGCTTACTGACACAGCTCAAACTCACTGAGAAAGCCCATGCTCACCGACACAGACCAGACTCACCGGCACATCCCAGACTCATTGACACAGCCGAGACTCAACGATACAGTCCAGACTTAGCGGCATGACCCAGACTCACCGACACAACCCAAACTCACTCAGACAGCCCAAACTCACCTGCACAGCCCAACCTTACCGACACCGCCCAAAAACAGTAACACAGACCAAACTCACTGCAACTGCCCATACTCACTGACACACCCCAGACTCACCGACAGAGCCCAGACTCACCGACAGAGCCCAGACTGACCGAGACAGCCTAAACTCACCGACACGGCCCAAACTCACCGACAGGGCCCAAATTCACTGACACAGCCCAAACTCACTGACACAGCCCAAACTCACTGACACAGCCCAAACTCACCGACACAGCCCAAACTCACCGAGACATTACAAAGTCACTGACACAGCCCAAAATCAGCGCATGGTCCAGACTCAGCACATGGCCCAGACTCACCGACACAGAACAAACTTACTGCCACAGCTCAAACTCACTGAGAAAGGCCATACTCACCAACACAGCCCAGACTCACCGAAACAGCCCAGTCTCAGCGGCATGGCCCAGACGCAGCTGCATGGCCCAGACGCAGCTGCATGGCCCAGACGCAGCTGCATTGCCCAGACGCAGCTGCATGGCCCAGACGCAGCTGCATGGCCCAGACGCAGCTGCATGGCCCAGACGCAGCTGCATGGCCCAGACGTAGCGGCATGGCCCAGACTCAATGACAGAACAAACTTACTGGCACAGCTCAAACTCACTGAGAAGGCCCTAAATCACTGTCACAACCTAAACTCACTGACACAGCCCAAACTCACGGAGACATCCCAATCTCACCGACACAGCCCAAACCCAGTGACACATCCGAAACTCACTGACACAGCCCAAACTCACTGACACAGCCCAAACTCACCGACACAGCACAAACTCACTGACACAGCCCAAACTCACTGACACAGTCCAAGCTCACTGACACAGTTCAAACACGCTGACACAGCCCAAACTCACTGACACAGCCCAAACTCACTGACACAGTTCAAACACGCTGACACAGACCAAACTCACTGACACAGCCCAAACTCACTGACACAGCCCAAACACACTGACACAGCCCAAACTCACTGACACAGCCCAAACTCACTGACACAGCCCAAACACACCGACACAGCCCAAACTCACTGACACGGCCCAAACTCACTGACACGGCCCAAACTCACTGACACTGCCCAGACTCACTGACACTGCCCAGAGTCACTAACACAGCCCAAACTCACTAACACAGCCCAAACTCACTAACACAGCCCAAACTCACTGACACTGCCCAGACTCACTGACACTGCACAGACTCACTGACACTGCCCAGACTCACTGACACTGCCCAGACTCACTGACACTGCCCAGACTCACTGACACTGCCCAGAGTCACTAACACTGCCCAGAGTCACTAACACAGCCCAAACTCACTGACACAGCCCAAACTCACTGACACTGCCCAGACTCACTGACACAGCCCAAACTCACGGAGACATCCCAATCTCACCGACACAGCCCAAACCCAGTGACACATCCGAAACTCACTGACACAGTCCAAACTCACTGACACAGCCCAAACTCACCGACACAGCACAAACTCACCGACACAGCACAAACTCACTGACACAGCCCAAACTCACTGACACAGTCCAAACTCACTGACACAGTTCAAACACGCTGACACAGCCCAAACTCACTGACACAGCTCAAACTCACTGACACAGCCCAAACACACTGACACAGCTCAAACTCACCGACACAGCCCAAACACACCGACACGGCCCAAACTCACCGACACAGCCCAAACACACCGACACGGCCCAAACTCACTGACACGGCCCAAACTCACTGACACTGCCCAGACTCACTAACACAGCCCAAACTCACTGACACTGCCCAAACTCACTAACACTGCCCAGACTCACTAACCCAGCTCACACTCAGCGGAACGAGCCTGATTCACTGACACGGCTCAAACTCACTGACACAGCCCAAACTCACCGAGACATTACAAACTCACTGACACAGCCCAAACTCACCGAGACATTACAAACTCACTGACACAGCCCAAAATCAGCGAATGGCCCAGACTCACCGACACAGAACAAACTTACTGCCACAGCTCAAACTCACTGAGAAAGGCCATACTCACCAACACAGCCCAGACTCACCGAAACAGCCCAGTCTCAGCGGCATGGCCCAGACGCAGCTGCATGGCCCAGACGTAGCGGCATGGCCCAGACGCAGCTGCATGGCCCAGACGCAGCTGCATGGCCCAGATGCAGCTGCATGGCCCAGACGTAGCAGCATGGCCCAGCCGCAGCTGCATGGCCCAGACGCAGCTGCATGGCCCAGACGCAGCTGCATGGCCCAGACGTAGCGGCATGGCCCAGACTCAATGACAGAACAAACTTACTGGCACAGCTCAAACTCACTGAGAAGGCCCTAAATCACTGTCACGACCTAAAATCACTGACACAGCCCAAACTCACGGAGACATCCCAATCTCACCGACACAGCCCAAACCCAGTGACACATCCGAAACTCACTGACACAGCCCAAACTCACCGACACAGCACAAACTCACTGACACAGCACAAACTCACTGACACAGTCCAAACTCACTGACACAGTCCAAACTCACTGACACAGCCCAAACTCATTGACACAGCACAAACTCACTGACACAGCCCAAACTCACTGACACAGTCCAAACTCAATGACACATCCGAAAATCACTGACACAGCCCAAACTCACTGACACAGCCCAAACTCACCGACACAGCACAAACTCACTGACACAGCCCAAACTCACTGACACAGTCCAAACTCAATGACACAGTCCAAACTCACTGACACAGCACAAACTCACTGACACAGCCCAAACTCACTGACAAATCCCAAACTCTCCGACACTGCCCAAATTCACCAACGCAGCGCAAACTCAGCGGCACTGTCCATATTCACCGACACAACCCAAACTCTCTGACACCGCCGAAACTCACTACCACAAACCAAATTCACTGAGACAGCCCAAAATCTCTGGCACCGTCCAAACTCACTGCCACAGCCCAAACCCAGTGACATAGCCAAAACCGTCCGACACTGCCCAAATTCACCAATACAGCCCAGACTCACTGACACAGCCCACACTCACTGACACAGCTTAACCTCACAAACAACGACCAAACTCATCGACACAGACCAAACTCACCGACATTGCCCAAACTCACCGACACAGCCCAAACTCACCGACACAGCCCAAACTCACTGACGTAGAACAAACTTACTGACACAGCTCAAACTCACTGAGAAAGCCCAAACTCACTGACACAGCCCAAACTCACCGGCACAACCCAAACTCACCGACACAGCCCAAACTCACCGACACAGCCCAAACTCACTGACACAGCCCAAACACACCTACACAGCCCAAACTCACTGACACAGCCCAAAATCACCGACACAGCCCAAACTCACTGACACAGCCCAAAATCACTGACACAGCCCAAACACACCGACACAGCCCAAACTCACTGACACAGCCCAAACTCAGTGACACAGCCCAAACTCACCGACACAGCCCAAACACACCGACACAGCACAAAGACACTGACACAGCCCAAACTCACTGACACAGCCCAAACTCACTGACACAGCCCAAACACACTGACACAGCCCAAACTCACTGACACAGCCCAAACTCACTGAAACAGCCCAAACTCACTGACACAGCCCAAACTCACTGACACAGCCCAAACTCACTGACACAGCCCAAACTCACTGAAACAGCCCAAACTCACTGACACAGCCCAAACTCACCGACACAGCCCAAACTCACTGACACGGCCCAAACTCACTGACACAGCCCAAACTCACTGACACAGTCCAAACTCACTGACACAGTCCAAACTCACTGACACGGCCCATACACACCGACACAGCCCAAACTCACCGACACAGCCCAAACTCACTGACACAGCCCAAACTCACTGACACAACCCAAACTCAATGACACAGCCCAAACTCACTGACACTGCCCAGACTCACTGACACAGCCCAAACTCACTGACACAGCCCAAACTCACTGACACAGCCCAAACTCACCGACACAGCCCAAACTCACCGACACAGCCCAAACTCACTGACACAGCCCAAACTCACTGACACTGCCCAGACTCACTAACACAGCCCAAACTCACTGACACAGCCCAAACTCACTGACACGGCCCAAACTCACTGACACAGCCCAAACTCACTGACACAGCCCAAACTCACCGAAACAGCCCAAACTCACCGACACAGCCCAAACTCACTGACACAGCCCAAACTCACTGACACAGCCCAAACTCACTGACACAGCCCAAACTCACTGACACTGCCCAGACTCACTAACACAGCCCAAACTCACTGACACAGCCCAAACTCACTGACACAGCCCAAACTCACCGACACAGCCCAAACTCACCGACACAGCCCAAACTCACTGACACAGCCCAAACTCACTGACACAGCCCAAACTCACTGACACAGCCCAAACTCACTGACACTGCCCAGACTCACTAACACAGCCCAAACTCACTGACACAGCCCAAACTCACTGACACGGCCCAAACTCACTGACACAGCCCAGACTCACTGACACTGCCCAGAGTCACTAACACAGCCCAAACTCACTAACACAGCCCAAACTCACTAACACAGCCCAAACTCACTGACACTGCCCAGACTCACTGACACTGCCCAGACTCACTGACACTGCCCAGACTCACTGACACTGCCCAGACTCACTGACACTGCCCAGAGTCACTAACACTGCCCAGAGTCACTAACACAGCCCAAACTCACTGACACAGCCCAAACTCACTGACACTGCCCAGACTCACTGACACAGCCCAAACTCACGGAGACATCCCAATCTCACCGACACAGCCCAAACCCAGTGACACATCCGAAACTCACTGACACAGTCCAAACTCACTGACACAGCCCAAACTCACCGACACAGCCCAAACTCACCGACACAGCACAAACTCACTGACACAGCCCAAACTCACTGACACAGTCCAAACTCACTGACACAGTTCAAACACGCTGACACAGCCCAAACTCACTGACACAGCTCAAACTCACTGACACAGCCCAAACACACTGACACAGCCCAAACTCACCGACACAGCCCAAACACACCGACACGGCCCAAACTCACCGACACAGCCCAAACACACCGACACGGCCCAAACTCACTGACACGGCCCAAACTCACTGACACTGCCCAGACTCACTAACACAGCCCAAACTCACTGACACTGCCCAAACTCACTAACACTGCCCAGACTCACTAACCCAGCTCACACTCAGCGGAACGAGCCTGATTCACTGACACGGCTCAAACTCACTGACACAGCCCAAACTCACCGAGACATTACAAACTCACTGACACAGCCCAAACTCACCGAGACATTACAAACTCACTGACACAGCCCAAAATCAGCGCATGGCCCAGACTCACCAACACAGAACAAACTTACTGCCACAGCTCAAACTCACTGAGAAATGCCATACTCACCAACACAGCCCAGACTCACCGAAACAGCCCAGTCTCAGCGGCATGGCCCTGACGCAGCTGCATGGCCCAGACGTAGCGGCATGGCCCAGACGCAGCTGCATGGCCCAGACGCAGCTGCATGGCCCAGATGCAGCTGCATGGCCCAGACGTAGCGGCATGGCCCAGCCGCAGCTGCATGGCCCAGACGCAGCTGCATGGCCCAGACGCAGCTGCATGGCCCAGACGTAGCGGCATGGCCCAGACTCAATGACAGAACAAACTTACTGGCACAGCTCAAACTCACTGAGAAGGCCCTAAATCACTGTCACGTCCTAAAATCACTGACACAGCCCAAACTCACGGAGACATCCCAATCTCACCGACACAGCCCAAACCCAGTGACACATCCGAAACTCACTGACACAGCCCAAACTCACCGACACAGCACAAACTCACTGACACAGCACAAACTCACTGACACAGCCCAAACTCACTGACACAGTCCAAACTCACTGACACAGCCCAAACTCACTGACACAGCCCAAACTCACTGACACAGCCCAAACTCACTGACACAGCACAAACTCACTGACACGGCCCAAACTCACTGACACAGTCCAAACTCAATGACACATCCGAAAATCACTGACACAGCCCAAACTCACTGACACAGCCCAAACTCACCGACACAGCACAAACTCACTGACACAGCCCAAACTCACTGACACAGCCCAAACTCAATGACACAGTCCAAACTCACTGACACAGCACAAACTCACTGACACAGCCCAAACTCACTGACAAATCCCAAACTCTCCGACACTGCCCAAATTCACCAACGCAGCGCAAACTCAGCGGCACTGTCCATATTCACCGACACAACCCAAACTCTCTGACACCGCCGAAACTCACTACCACAAACCAAATTCACTGAGACAGCCCAAAATCTCCGGCACCGTCCAAACTCACTGCCACAGCCCAAACCCAGTGACATAGCCAAAACCGTCCGACACTGCCCAAATTCACCAATACAGCCCAGACTCACTGACACAGCCCACACTCACTGACACAGCTTAACCTCACAAACAACGACCAAACTCATCGACACAGACCAAACTCACCGACATTGCCCAAACTCACCGACACAGCCCAAACTCACCGACAAAGCCCAAACTCACTGACGCAGAACAAACTTACTGACACAGCTCAAACTCACTGAGAAAGCCCAAACTCACTGACACAGCCCAAACTCACCGGCACAGCCCAAACTCACCGACACAGCCCAAACTCACCGACACAGCCCAAACTCACTGACACAGCCCAAACACACCGACACAGCCCAAACTCACTGACACAGCCCAAAATCACCGACACAGCCCAAACTCACTGACACAGCCCAAAATCACTGATACAGCCCAAACACACCGACACAGCCCAAACTCACTGACACAGCCCAAACTCAGTGACACAGCCCAAACTCACCGACACAGCCCAAACACACCGACACAGCACAAAGACACTGACACAGCCCAAACTCACTGACACAGCCCAAACTCACTGACACAGCCCAAACACACTGACACAGCCCAAACTCACTGACACAGCCCAAACTCACTGAAACAGCCCAAACTCACTGACACAGCCCAAACTCACTGACACAGCCCAAACTCACTGACACAGCCCAAACTCACTGAAACAGCCCAAACTCACTGACACAGCCCAAACTCACCGACACAGCCCAAACTCACTGACACAGCCCAAACTCACTGACACAGTCCAAACTCACTGACACAGTCCAAACTCACTGACACGGCCCATACAAACCGACAGAGCCCAAACTCACCGACACAGCCCAAACTCACTGACACAGCCCAAACTCACTGACACAACCCAAACTCACTGACACAACCCAAACTCAATGACACAGCCCAAACTCACTGACACTGCCCAGACTCACTGACACAGCCCAAACTCACTGACACAGCCCAAACTCACTGACACAGCCCAAACTCACCGACACAGCCCAAACTCACCGACACAGCCCAAACTCACTGACACAGCCCAAACTCACTGACACTGCCCAGACTCACTGACACAGCCCAAACTCACCGACACAGCCCAAACTCACCGACACAGCCCAAACTCACCGAAACAGCCCAAACTCACCGACACAGCCCAAACTCACCGACACAGCCCAAACTCACTGACACAGCCCAAACTCACTGACACAGCCCAAACTCACTGACACTGCCCAGACTCACTAACACAGCCCAAACTCACTGACACAGCCCAAACTCACTGACACGGCCCAAACTCACTGACACAGCCCAAACTCACTGACACAGCCCAAACTCACTGAAACAGCCCAAACTCACCGACAAAGCCCAAACTCACTGACACAGTCCAAACTCACTGACACAGCCCAAACTCACTGACACAGCCCGAACTCACTGACACAGCCCAAACTCACTGACACAGCCCAAACTCACTGACACAGAACAAACTTACTGCCACAGCCCAAACTCACTGAGAAAGGCCATAATCACCAACACAGCCCAGACTCACCGACACAGAACAAACTTACTGCCACAGCTCAAACTCACTGAGAAAGGCCATACTCACCAACACAGCCCAGGCTCACCGAAACAGCCCAGTCTCAGCGGCATGGCCCAGACGCAGCTGCATGGCCCAGACGTAGCGGCATGACCCAGACGCAGCTGCATGGCCCAGACGTAGCAGCATGGCCCAGACTCAATAACAGAACAAACTTACTGGCACAGCTCAAACTCACTGAGAAGGCCCTAAATCACTGTCACGACCTAAACTCACTGACACAGCCCAAACTCACCGACACAGCCCAAACTCACCGACACAGCCCAAACTCACTGACACAGCCCAAACTCACTGACACAGCCCAAACTCACTGACACAGTCCAAACTCACTGACACAGCCCAAACTCACTGACACAGCCCAAACTCACCGACACAGCCCAAACTCACCGACACAGCCCAAACTCACTGACACAGCCCAAACTCACTGACACTGCCCAGACTCACTAACACAGCCCAAACTCAATGACACAGCCCAAACTCACTGACACAGCCCAAACTCACTGACACAGCCCAAACTCACCGAAACAGCCCAAACTCACCGACACAGCCCAAACTCACTGACACAGCCCAAACTCACTGACACAGCCCAAACTCACTGACACAGCCCAAACTCACTGACACTGCCCAGACTCACTAACACAGCCCAAACTCACTGACACAGCCCAAACTCACTGACACGGCCCATACTCACTGACACAGCCCAAACTCACTGACACAGCCCAAACTCACTGAAACAGCCCAAACTCACCGACACAGCCCAAACTCACTGACACAGTCCAAACTCACTGACACAGCCCAAACTCACTGACACAGCCCAAACTCACTGACACAGCCCAAACTCACTGACACAGCCCAAACTCACTGACACAGAACAAACTTACTGCCACAGCTCAAACTCACTGAGAAAGGCCATAATCACCAACACAGCCCAGACTCACCGAAACAGCCCAGTCTCAGCGGCATGGCCCAGACGCAGCTGCATGGCCCAGACGTAGCGGCATGACCCAGACGCAGCTGCATGGCCCAGACGTAGCAGCATGGCCCAGACTCAATAACAGAACAAACTTACTGGCACAGTTCAAACTCACTGAGAAGGCCCTAAATCACTGTCACGACCTAAACTCACTGACACAGCCCAAACTCACCAACACAGCCCAAACTCACTGACACAGCCCAAACTCACTGACACAGCCCAAACTCACTGACACAGTCCAAACTCACTGACACAGTCCAAACTCACTGACACGGCCCATACACACCGACACAGCCCAAACTCACTGACACAGCCCAAACTCACTGACACAGCCCAAACTCACCGACACAGCCCAAACTCACCGACACAGCCCAAACTCACTGACACAGCCCAAACTCACTGACACAGCCCAAACTCACTGACACAGCCCAAACTCACTGACACTGCCCAGACTCACTAACACAGCCCAAACTCACTGACACAGCCCAAACTCACTGACACGGCCCAAACTCACTGACACAGCCCAGACTCACTGACACTGCCCAGAGTCACTAACACAGCCCAAACTCACTAACACAGCCCAAACTCACTAACACAGCCCAAACTCACTGACACTGCCCAGACTCACTGACACTGCCCAGACTCACTGACACTGCCCAGACTCACTGACACTGCCCAGACTCACTGACACTGCCCAGACTCACTGACACTGCCCAGAGTCACTAACACTGCCCAGAGTCACTAACTCAGCCCAAACTCACTGACACAGCCCAAACTCACTGACACTGCCCAGACTCACTGACACAGCCCAAACTCACGGAGACATCCCAATCTCACCGACACAGCCCAAACCCAGTGACACATCCGAAACTCACTGACACAGTCCAAACTCACTGACACAGCCCAAACTCACCGACACAGCACAAACTCACCGACACAGCACAAACTCACTGACACAGCCCAAACTCACTGACACAGTCCAAACTCACTGACACAGTTCAAACACGCTGACACAGCCCAAACTCACTGACACAGCTCAAACTCACTGACACAGCCCAAACACACTGACACAGCCCAAACTCACCGACACAGCCCAAACACACCGACACGGCCCAAACTCACCGACACAGCCCAAACACACCGACACGGCCCAAACTCACTGACACGGCCCAAACTCACTGACACTGCCCAGACTCACTAACACAGCCCAAACTCACTGACACTGCCCAAACTCACTAACACTGCCCAGACTCACTAACCCAGCTCACACTCAGCGGAACGAGCCTGATTCACTGACACGGCTCAAACTCACTGACACAGCCCAAACTCACCGAGACATTACAAACTTACTGACACAGTCCAAACTCACCGAGACATTACAAACTCACTGACACAGCCCAAAATCAGCGCATGGCCCAGACTCACCGACACAGAACAAACTTACTGCCACAGCTCAAACTCACTGAGAAAGGCCATACTCACCAACACAGCCCAGACTCACCGAAACAGCCCAGTCTCAGCGGCATGGCCCAGACGCAGCTGCATGGCCCAGACGTAGCGGCATGGCCCAGCCGCAGCTGCATGGCCCAGACGCAGCTGCATGGC
Source organism: Carcharodon carcharias (assembly GCF_017639515.1). Classification (NCBI taxonomy): domain Eukaryota; kingdom Metazoa; phylum Chordata; class Chondrichthyes; order Lamniformes; family Lamnidae; genus Carcharodon; species Carcharodon carcharias. The sequence goes on along the minus strand of NC_054468.1, from coordinate 160,864,803 downwards.
CCAGACGCAGCTGCATGGCCCAGACGTAGCGGCATGGCCCAGACTCAATGACAGAACAAACTTACTGGCACAGCTCAAACTCACTGAGAAGGCCCTAAATCACTGTCACGACCTAAAATCACTGACACAGCCCAAACTCACGGAGACATCCCAATCTCACCGACACAGCCCAAACCCAGTGACACATCCGAAACTCACTGACACAGCCCAAACTCACCGACACAGCACAAACTCACTGACACAGCACAAACTCACTGACACAGCCCAAACTCACTGACACAGTCCAAACTCACTGACACAGCCCAAACTCACTGACACAGCCCAAACTCACTGACACAGCACAAACTCACTGACACAGCCCAAACTCACTGACACAGTCCAAACTCAATGACACATCCGAAAATCACTGACACAGCCCAAACTCACTGACACAGCCCAAACTCACCGACACAGCACAAACTCACTGACACAGCCCAAACTCACTGACACAGCCCAAACTCAATGACACAGTCCAAACTCACTGACACAGCCCAAACTCACTGACAAATCCCAAACTCTCCGACACTGCCCAAATTCACCAACGCAGCGCAAACTCAGCGGCACTGTCCATATTCACAGACACAACCCAAACTCTCTGACACCGCCGAAACTCACTACCACAAATCAAATTCACTGAGACAGCCCAAAATCTCCGGCACCGTCCAAACTCACTGCCACAGCCCAAACCCAGTGACATAGCCAAAACCGTCCGACACTGCCCAAATTCACCAATACAGCCCAGACTCACTGACACAGCCCACACTCACTGACACAGCTTAACCTCACAAACAACGACCAAACTCATCGACACAGACCAAACTCACCGACATTGCCCAAACTCACCGACACAGCCCAAACTCACCGACACAGCCCAAACTCACTGACGTAGAACAAACTTACTGACACAGCTCAAACTCACTGAGAAAGCCCAAACTCACTGACACAGCCCAAACTCACCGGCACAACCCAAACTCACCGACACAGCCCAAACTCACCGACACAGCCCAAACTCACTGACACAGCCCAAACACACCGACACAGCCCAAACTCACTGACACAGCCCAAAATCACCGACACAGCCCAAACTCACTGACACAGCCCAAAATCACTGACACAGCCCAAACACACCGACACAGCCCAAACTCACTGACACAGCCCAAACTCAGTGACACAGCCCAAACTCACCGACACAACCCAAACACACCGACACAGCACAAAGACACTGACACAGCCCAAACTCACTGACACAGCCCAAACTCACTGACACAGCCCAAACACACTGACACAGCCCAAACTCACTGACACAGCCCAAACTCACTGAAACAGCCCAAACTCACTGACACAGCCCAAACTCACTGACACAGCCCAAACTCACTGACACAGCCCAAACTCACTGAAACAGCCCAAACTCACTGACACAGCCCAAACTCACCGACACAGCCCAAACTCACTGACACAGCCCAAACTCACTGACACAGCCCAAACTCACTGACACAGTCCAAACTCACTGACACAGTCCAAACTCACTGACACGGCCCATACACACCGACACAGCCCAAACTCACCGACACAGCCCAAACTCACCGACACAGCCCAAACTCACTGACACAACCCAAACTCAATGACACAGCCCAAACTCACTGACACTGCCCAGACTCACTGACACAGCCCAAACTCACTGACACAGCCCAAACTCACTGACACAGCCCAAACTCACCGACACAGCCCAAACTCACCGACACAGCCCAAACTCACTGACACAGCCCAAACTCACTGACACTGCCCAGACTCACTAACACAGCCCAAACTCACTGACACAGCCCAAACTCACTGACACAGCCCAAACTCACTGACACAGCCCAAACTCACTGACACAGCCCAAACTCACCGAAACAGCCCAAACTCACCGACACAGCCCAAACTCACTGACACAGCCCAAACTCACTGACACAGCCCAAACTCACTGACACAGCCCAAACTCACTGACACTGCCCAGACTCACTAACACAGCCCAAACTCACTGACACAGCCCAAACTCACTGACACGGCCCAAACTCACTGACACGGCCCAAACTCACTGACACAGCCCAAACTCTCTGAAACAGCCCAAACTCACCGACACAGCCCAAACTCACTGACACAGTCCAAACTCACTGACACAGCCCAAACTCACTGACACAGCCCAAACTCACTGACACAGCCCAAACTCACTGACACAGCCCAAACTCACTGACACAGCCCAAACTCACTGACACAGCCCAAACTCACTGACACAGAACAAACTTACTGCCACAGCTCAAACTCACTGAGAAAGGCCATAATCACCAACACAGCCCAGACTCACCGACACAGAACAAACTTACTGCCACAGCTCAAACTCACTGAGAAAGGCCATACTCACCAACACAGCCCAGACTCACCGAAACAGCCCAGTCTCAGCGGCATGGCCCAGACGCAGCTGCATGGCCCAGACGTAGCGGCATGACCCAGACGCAGCTGCATGGCCCAGACGTAGCAGCATGGCCCAGACTCAATAACAGAACAAACTTACTGGCACAGCTCAAACTCACTGAGAAGGCCCTAAATCACTGTCATGACCTAAACTCACTGACACAGCCCAAACTCACGGAAACATCCCAATCTCACCGACACAGCCCAAACCCAGTGACACATCCGAAACTCACTGACACAGTCCAAACTCACTGACACAGTCCAAACTCACTGACACAGCCCAAACTCACCGACACAGCCCAAACTCACCGACACAGCACAAACTCACCGACACAGCACAAACTCTCCGACACTGCCCAAAATCACCAACGCAGCGCAAACTCAGCGGCACTGTCCATATTCACCGACACAACCCAAACTCTCCGACACCACCGAAACTCAGTACCACAAACCAAATTCAGTGAGACAGCCCAAACTCACCAGCACAGTCGAAACTCACTGCCACAGCCCAAACCCAGTGACATGGCCAAAACCGTCCGACACTGCCCAAATTCACCAACACAGCCCAGAGTCACTGACACAGCTTAACCTCACTAACAAAGACCAAACTCATCGACACAGACCAAACTCACCGACATTGCCCAAACTCACCTACACAGTCCAAACTCACTGACATAGCCCAAACTCACCGACACAGCCCAAACTCACTGAAACTGCCCATACTCACCGACACAACCCAAACTCACCGACACAGCCCAAACTCACCGACACAGCCCAAACACACTGACACAGCCCAAACTCACTGACACAGCCCAAACTCACTGAAACAGCCCAAACTCACTGACACAGCCCAAACTCACTGACACAGCCCAAACTCACTGACACAGCCCAAACTCACTGAAACAGCCCAAACTCACTGACACAGCCCAAACTCACCGACACAGCCCAAACTCACTGACACAGCCCAAACTCACTGACACAGCCCAAACTCACTGACACAGTCCAAACTCACTGACACAGTCCAAACTCACTGACACGGCCCATACACACCGACACGGCCCAAACTCACTGACACAGCCCAAACTCACTGACACAGCCCAAACTCACTGACACAGCCCAAACTCACTGACACAGCCCAAACTCACTGACACAGCCCAAACTCACTGACACAGCCCAAACTCACTGACACAGCCCAAACTCACTGACACTGCCCAGACTCACTAACACAGCCCAAACTCACTGACACAGCCCAAACTCACTGACACGGCCCAAACTCACTGACACAGCCCAAACTCACTGACACGGCCCAAACTCACTGAAACAGCCCAAACTCACCGACACAGCCCAAACTCACTGACACAGAACAAACTTACTGCCACAGCTCAAACTCACTGAGAAAGGCCATAATCACCAACACAGCCCAGACTCACCGACACAGAACAAACTTACTGCCACAGCTCAAACTCACTGAGAAAGGCCATACTCACCAACACAGCCCAGACTCACCGAAACAGCCCAGTCTCAGCGGCACGGCCCAGACGCAGCTGCATGGCCCAGACGTAGCGGCATGACCCAGACGCAGCTGCATGGCCCAGTCGCAGCTGCATGGCCCAGACGCAGCTGCATGGCCCAGACGTAGCAGCATGGCCCAGACTCAATAACAGAACAAACTTACTGGCACAGCTCAAACTCACTGAGAAGCCCCTAAATCACTGTCACGACCTAAACTCACTGACACAGCCCAAACTCACGGAGACATCCCAATCTCACCGACACAGCCCAAACCCAGTGACACATCCGAAACTCACTGACACAGTTCAAACTCACTGACACAGTCCAAACTCACTGACACAGTCCAAACTCACTGACACAGCCCAAACTCACTGACACAGCCCAAACTCACCGACACAGCACAAACTCACCGACACAGCACAAACTCACCGACACAGCACAAACTCTCCGACACTGCCCAAATTCACCAACGCAGCGCAAATTCAGCGGCACTGTCCATATTCACCGACACAACCCAAACTCTCCGACACCACCGAAACTCAGTACCACAAACCAAATTCAGTGAGAAAGCCCAAACTCACCGGCACAGTCGAAACTCACTGCCACAGCCCAAACCCAGTGACATGGCCAAAACCGTCCGACACTGCCCAAATTCACCAACACAGCCCAAAATCACTGACAGACCAGAGTCACTGACACAGCTTAACCTCACTAACAAAGACCAAACTCATCGACACAGACCAAACTCACCGACATTGCCCAAACCCACCTACACAGTCCAAACTCACCGACATAGCCCAAACTCACCGACACAGTCCAAACTCACTGAAACTGCCCATACTCACCGACACAACCCAAACTCACCGACACAGCCCAAACTCACTGACACAGCCCAAACTCACCGACACAGCCCAAACTCACCGACACAGCCCAAAATCACTGACACAGCCCAAAATCACTGAAACTGCCCATACTCACCGACACAGCCCAAACTCACCGACACAGCCCAAACTCACTGACACAGCAAAAATGCACTGACACAGCCCAGATTCACCGATACAGACCAAACTCACTGACAAAGCCCAAACTCACTGACACAGCCGAAACTCACTGACACAGCCCAAAATCACCGAGACAATACAAACTCACTGACACAGCCCAAACTCAGCTGCATGGCCCGGAATCACTGACACAGCACAAACTTACTGACACAGCTCAAACTCACTGAGAAAGCCCATGCTCACCGACACAGTCCAGACTCACCCACACATCCCAGACTCACTGACACAGCCCAGACTCAACGATACAGTCCAGACTCAGCGGCATGACCCAGACTCACCGACACAACCCAAACTCACTCAGACAGCCCAAACTCACCTGCACAGCCCAACCTTACCGACACCGCCCAAACTCAGTAACACGGACCAAACTCACCGAAACTGCCCAGACTCACCGACACACCCAAGACTCACTGATACAGCCCAGACTCACCGACAGAGCCCAGACTCACCGATACAGACCAGACTCACCTACAGAGCCCAGACTCACCGACAGAGCCCATACTCACCGACAGAGCCCAGATTCACTGACACAGAACAAACTTACTGACACAGCTCAAACTCACTGAGAAAGCACAAATTCAATGCCACAGACCAAATTAATTGAGACAGCCCAAACTCAGCGGCACAGCCCAGACTCAATGACACGGCCCAAACTCACTAACACAGAACAAACTTCCTGACAGAGCCCAAACTCACCTAGACAACCCAAACTCACTGACACAGCCCAACCTCACTGACACGACCTAAACTCAGCGACACGGCCCAAACTCACTGTGACTTCCCAATCTCACCGACACAGCCCAAACCCAGTAACACATCCGAAACACACTGACACAGTCCAAACTCACTGGCAGAGCCCAAACAACTGAGACAGCCCAAACTCACCGACACAGCCCAAACTCACCGACACAGCCCAAACTCACCGCCACAGCCCAAACTCAACGACACAGCCCAAACTCACCGACACATCCCAGACTCATCGACACAGCCCAGACTCACCGACACAGAACAAACTTACTGGCACAGCTCAAACTCACTGAGAAGGCCCAAAATCACTGGCACGACCTAAACTCACTGACACAGCCCAAACTCACGGAGACATCCCAATCTCACCGACACAGCCCAAACCCAGTGACACATCCAAAACTCACTCACACAGCCCAAACTCACTGACACAGCCCAAACTCACTGGCAGAGCCCAAACTCACTGGCAGAGCCCAAACAACTGAGACAGCCCAAACTCACTGACACAGCCCAAACTCTCCGACACTGCCCAAATTCACCAACACAGCGCAAACTCAGCGGCACGGTCCATATTCACCGACACAACCCAAACTCTCCGACACCGCCGAAACACACTACCACAAACCAAATTCACTGAGACAGCCCAAAATCTCCGGTACAGTCCAAACTCACTGCCACAGCCCAAACCCAGTGACATAGCCAAAACCGTCCGACACTGCCCAAATTCACCAATACAGCCCAAACTCACTGATACGGCCCAAACTCACTGACACTGCCCAGACTCACTGACACTGCCCAGACTCACTAACACAGCCCAAACTCACTAACACAGCCCAAACTCACTGACACAGCCCAAACTCACTGACACAGCCCAGACTCACTAACACAGCCCAAACTCACTAACACAGCCCAAACTCACTGACACAGCCCAAACTCACTGACACTGCCCAGACTCACTGACACAGCCCAAACTCACTGACACTGCCCAAACTCACTGACACAGCCCAAACTCACTGACACAGCCCAAACTCACCGACACAGCCCAAACTCACTGACACAGCCCAAACTCACTGACACAGCCCAAACTCACTGACACTGCCCACTCACTAACACAGCCCAAACTCACTAACACAGCCCAAACTCACTAACACAGCCCAAACTCACTGACACAGCCCAGACTCACTAACACAGCCCAAACTCACTAACACAGCCCAAACTCACTGACACAGCCCAAACTCACTGACACTGCCCAGACTCACTGACACAGCCCAAACTCACTGACACTGCCCAAACTCACTGACACAGCCCAAACTCACTGACACAGCCCAAACTCACTGACACAGCCCAAACTCACCGACACAGCCCAAACTCACTGACACAGCCCAAACTGACTGACACAGCCCAAACTCACTGACACTGCCCACTCACTAACACAGCCCAAACTCACTAACACAGCCCAAACTCACTGACACAGCCCAGACTCACTAACACAGCCCAAACTCACTAACACAGCCCAAACTCACTGACACAGCCCAAACTCACTGACACTGCCCAGACTCACTGACACAGCCCAAACTCACTGACACTGCCCAAACTCACTAACACAGCCCAAACTCACTGACACAGCCCAAACTCACCGACACAGCCCAAACTCACCGACACAGCCCAAACTCACTGACACAGCCCAAACTCACTGACACAGCCCAAACTCACTGACACTGCCCAGACTCACTAACACAGCCCAAACTCACTAACACAGCCCAAACTCACTGACACAGCCCAAACTCACTGACACTGCCCAGACTCACTGACACAGCCCAAACTCACTGACACAGCCCAAACTCACTGACACAGCCCAGACTCACTAACACAGCCCAAACTCACTAACACAGCCCAAACTCACTAACACAGCCCAAACTCACTGACACTGCCCAGACTCACTGACACTGCCCAGACTCACTGACACAGCCCAAACTCACTAACACTGCCCAGACTCACTAACCCAGCTCACACTCAGCGGAACGAGCCTGATTCACTGACACGGCTCAAACTCACCAACACAGCCCAAACTCACCGAGACATTACAAACTCACTGACACAGCCCAAACTCACCGAGACATTACAAACTCACTGACACAGCCCAAAATCAGCGCATGGCCCAGACTCACTGACACAGCCCAGACTCACCGACACAGAACAAACTTACTGCCACAGCTCAAACTCACTGAGAAAGGCCATAATCACCGACACAGCCCAGACTCACCGAAACAGCCCAGTCTCAACGGCATGGCCCAGACGCAGCTGCATGGCCCAGACGTAGCGGCATGGCCCAGACGCAGCTGCATGGCCCAGATGTAGTGGCATGGCCCAGACGCAGCTGCATGGCCCAGACGCAGCTGCATGGCCCAGACGCAGCTGCATGGCCCAGACGTAGCGGCATGGCCCAGACGCAGCTGCGTGGCCCAGACGCAGCTGCATGGCCCAGACGTAGCGGCATGGCCCAGACGCAGCTGCATGGCCCAGACGCAGCTGCATGGCCCAGTCTCAGCGGCATGGCCCAGATGCAGCTGCATGGCCCAGATGCAGCTGCATGGCCCAGACGTAGCGGCATGGCCCAGACTCAATGACAGAACAAACTTACTGGCACAGCTCAAACTCACTGAGAAGGCCCTAAATCACTGTCACGACCTAAACTCACTGACACAGCCCAAACTCACGGAGACATCCCAATCTCACCGACACAGCCCAAACCCAGTGACACATCCGAAACTCACTGACACAGTCCAAACTCACTGACACAGCCCAAACTCACCGACACAGCACAAATTCACTGACACTGCCCAGACTCACTGACACAGCCCAAACTCACTGACACAGCCCAAACTCACTGACACAGCACAAACTCACTGACACAGCCCAAACTCACTGACACAGTCCAAACTCACTGACACAGCCCAAACTCACCGACACAGCACAAACTCACCGACACAGCACAAACTCTCCGACATTGCCCAAATTCACCAACGCAGCGCAAACTCAGCGGCACTGTCCATATTCACCGACACAACCCAAACTCTCCGACACCACCGAAACTCACTACCACAAACCAAATTCAGTGAGACAGCCCAAACTCACCGGCACAGTCGAAACTCACTGCCACAGCCCAAACTCAGTGACGTTGCCAAAATCGTCCGACACTGCCCAAATTCACCAACACTGCCCAAAATCACTGACACAGCCCAGAGTCACTGACACAGCTTAACCTCACTAACGTCCAAACTCATCGACACAGACCAAACTCACCGACATTGCCCAAACTCACCGACACAGTCCAAACTCACCGACACAGTCCAAACTCACCGACATAGCCCAAACTCACCGACACAGCCCAAACTCACTGAAACTGCCCATACTCACCGACACAACCCAAACTCACCGACACAGCCCAAACTCACTGACACAGCCCAAACTCACTGACACAGCCCAAACTCACTGACACTGCCCACTCACTAACACAGCCCAAACTCACTAACACAGCCCAAACTCACTAACACAGCCCAAACTCACTGACACAGCCCAGACTCACTAACACAGCCCAAACTCACTAACACAGCCCAAACTCACTGACACAGCCCAAACTCACTGACACTGCCCAGACTCACTGACACAGCCCAAACTCACTGACACTGCCCAAACTCACTGACACAGCCCAAACTCACTGACACAGCCCAAACTCACTGACACAGCCCAAACTCACCGACACAGCCCAAACTCACTGACACAGCCCAAACTCACTGACACAGCCCAAACTCACTGACACTGCCCACTCACTAACACAGCCCAAACTCACTAACACAGCCCAAACTCACTGACACAGCCCAGACTCACTAACACAGCCCAAACTCACTAACACAGCCCAAACTCACTGACACAGCCCAAACTCACTGACACTGCCCAGACTCACTGACACAGCCCAAACTCACTGACACTGCCCAAACTCACTAACACAGCCCAAACTCACTGACACAGCCCAAACTCACCGACACAGCCCAAACTCACCGACACAGCCCAAACTCACTGACACAGCCCAAACTCACTGACACAGCCCAAACTCACTGACACTGCCCAGACTCACTAACACAGCCCAAACTCACTAACACAGCCCAAACTCACTGACACAGCCCAAACTCACTGACACTGCCCAGACTCACTGACACAGCCCAAACTCACTGACACAGCCCAAACTCACTGACACAGCCCAGACTCACTAACACAGCCCAAACTCACTAACACAGCCCAAACTCACTGACACTGCCCAGACTCACTGACACTGCCCAGACTCACTGACACAGCCCAAACTCACTAACACTGCCCAGACTCACTAACCCAGCTCACACTCAGCGGAACGAGCCTGATTCACTGACACGGCTCAAACTCACCAACACAGCCCAAACTCACCGAGACATTACAAACTCACTGACACAGCCCAAACTCACCGAGACATTACAAACTCACTGACACAGCCCAAAATCAGCGCATGGCCCAGACTCACTGACACAGCCCAGACTCACCGACACAGAACAAACTTACTGCCACAGCTCAAACTCACTGAGAAAGGCCATAATCACCGACACAGCCCAGACTCACCGAAACAGCCCAGTCTCAACGGCATGGCCCAGACGCAGCTGCATGGCCCAGACGTAGCGGCATGGCCCAGACGCAGCTGCATGGCCCAGATGTAGTGGCATGGCCCAGACGCAGCTGCATGGCCCAGACGCAGCTGCATGGCCCAGACGCAGCTGCATGGCCCAGACGTAGCGGCATGGCCCAGACTCAATGACAGAACAAACTTACTGGCACAGCTCAAACTCACTGAGAAGGCCCTAAATCACTGTCACGATCTAAACTCACTGACACAGCCCAAACTCACGGAGACATCCCAATCTCACCGACACAGCCCAAACCCAGTGACACATCCGAAACTCACTGACACAGTCCAAACTCACTGACACAGCCCAAACTCACCGACACAGCACAAATTCACTGACACTGCCCAGACTCACTGACACAGCCCAAACTCACTGACACAGCCCAAACTCACTGACACAGCACAAACTCACTGACACAGCCCAAACTCACTGACACAGTCCAAACTCACTGACACAGCCCAAACTCACCGACACAGCACAAACTCACCGACACAGCACAAACTCTCCGACATTGCCCAAATTCACCAACGCAGCGCAAACTCAGCGGCACTGTCCATATTCACCGACACAACCCAAACTCTCCGACACCACCGAAACTCACTACCACAAACCAAATTCAGTGAGACAGCCCAAACTCACCGGCACAGTCGAAACTCACTGCCACAGCCCAAACTCAGTGACGTTGCCAAAATCGTCCGACACTGCCCAAATTCACCAACACTGCCCAAAATCACTGACACAGCCCAGAGTCACTGACACAGCTTAACCTCACTAACGTCCAAACTCATCGACACAGACCAAACTCACCGACATTGCCCAAACTCACCGACACAGTCCAAACTCACCGACACAGTCCAAACTCACCGACATAGCCCAAACTCACCGACACAGCCCAAACTCACTGAAACTGCCCATACTCACCGACACAACCCAAACTCACCGACACAGCCCAAACTCACCGACACAGCCCAAACTCACTGAAACTGCCCATACTCACCGACACAGCCCAAACTCACCGACACAGCCCAAAGTCACTGACACAGCAAAAACTCACTGACACAGCCCAGATTCACCGATACAGACCAAACTCACTGACACAGACCAAACTCACCGACAAAGCCCAAATTCACTGACACAGACCAAACTCACTGGCACAGCCCAAAATCACCGAGACAATACAAACTCACTGACACAGCCCAAACTCACCGGCATGGCCCGGACTCACTGACACAGCACAAACTTACTGACACAGCTCAAACTCACTGAGAAAGCCCATGCTTACCGACACAGTCCAGACTCACCCACACATCCCAGACTCACTGACACAGCCCAGACTCAACGATACAGTCCAGACTCAGCGGCATGACCCAGACTCACCGACACAACCCAAACTCACTCAGACAGCCCAAACTCACCTGCACAGCCCAACCTTACCGACACCGCCCAAACTCAGTAACACGGACCAAACTCACCGAAACTGCCCATACTCACCGACACACCCAAGACTCACTGATACAGCCCAGACTCACCGACAGAGCCCAGACTCACCGATACAGACCAGACTCACCGACAGAGCCCAGACTCACCGACAGAGCCCAGATTCACTGACACAGAACAAACTTACTGACACAGCTCAAACTCACTGAGAAAGCACAAATTCAATGCCACAGACCAAATTAATTGAGACAGCCCAAACTCAGCGGCACAGCCCAGACTCAATGACACGGCCCAAACTCACTAACACAAACAAACTTACTGACAAAGCCCAAACTCACCGAGACAACCCAAACTCACTGACACAGCCCAAACTCACTGACACGGCCTAAACTCACCGACACGGCCCAAACTCACTGTGACTTCCCAATCTCACCGACACAGCCCAAACCCAGTAACACATCCGGAACACACTGACACAGTCCAAACTCACTGACACAGTCCAAACTCACTGGTAGAGCCCAAACAACTGAGACAGCCCAAACTCACCGACACAGCCCAAACTCACTGACACAGCCCAAACTCAACGACACAGCCCAAACTCACCGACACATCCCAGACTCACTGACACTGCCCAAACTCAGTGACACTGCCCAAACTCACTGACACAGCCCAAACTCACTGACACAGCTCAAACTCACTGACACGGCTCAAACTCACTGAGAAAGCCCATATTCACCGATACAGCCCAGACTCACCAACACCGCCCAGACTCAGCAGCATGGCCCAGACTCACTGACACAGAACAAACTTACTGACACAGCTCAACACACTGAGAAATCCCATACACACCGACACAGCCCAGACATACCGACATAGCCCAGACGCAGCGGCATGGCCCAGACTCACTGACACAGCTCAAACTCACTGAGAAAGTCTAGACTCACCGACACAGCCCAGACTCACTGACACTTCCCAGACTCAGCGGCATGGCCCAGACTCACTGACACAGAACAAACTTACTGACAAAGCTCAAACTCACTGAGAAAGCCCAAACTCACATGACACGACCTAAACTCACTGACACATCTAAACTCACTGAGACTTCCCAATCTAACCGACAGAGCCCAAACCCAGTGACACATCCGAAACTCACTGACACAGCCCAAACTCAGCGAGAAAACCCAAACTCAGTGACGCAGCCCAAACTCACTGGCAGTGCCCAGAATCACTGACAGAGCCCAGACTCAGCGGCATGGCCCAGACTCACTGACACAGAACAAACTTACTGACACAGCTCAAACTCACTGAGAAATCCCATACACACCGACACAGCCCAGACATACCGACACAGCCCAGACGCAGCGGCATGGCCCAGACTCACTGACACAGCACAAACTTACTGACACAGCTCAAACTCACTGAGAAAGCCCAAACTCACTGACACGACCTTAACTCACTGACACACCTAAACTCACTGAGACTTCACAGTCAAACCGACACAGCCCAAACCCAGTGACACATCTGAAACTCACTGACACAGCCCAAACTCACTGACACAGCCCAAACTCACTGACAACAGCCCAAACTCACTGACAACAGCCCAAACTCACCGGCACAGCCAAAACTTTCCGACACTGCTCAAATTCACCAACACAGCGCAAAATCAGCGGTACAACCCAGACTCACAGTCACAGCCGAAACTCACCGACACCATCCAAACTCACTGCCACAGACCAAAATCATTGCCACAGCCCAAACCCAGTGACACAGCCGAAACTCTCTGAAACTGCCAAAATTCACCAACACAGCGCAAACTCAGAGGCACGGCCCAGACTCAATGACACTGCCCAAACTCACTGAGACAGCTTAAACTCACTGACACAGCCCAAACTAACTGGCACGGCCCAAAATCACTGACACAGCCCAAACTCACTGACACAGCCCAAACTCACCGAAACAGCCCAGAATCACTGACAAAGAACAAACTTACTTACACAGCTCAAACTCACTGAAAAAGCTCAAACTCACTGACACAAATTAAAGTCACCGACAGAGCCCAAACTCACTGAGACTTCCCAATCTCACCAACACAGCCCAAACCCAGTGACACATCCGAAACTCGATGACACAGTCCAGACACACTCAGACAGCATTAACTCACTGACACAGTCCAAACTCACTGACACAGCCCAAACTCACTGGCACAGTCCAGACAATTGAGAGAGCTCAAACTCACTGACACAGCCCAAACTCACTGACACAGCCCAAACTCACAGACACAGCCCAAACAACTGAGACAGCCCAAACTTACTAACAGTGCCCAAACTCACTGACATGTCCAAAAATCATTGACACAGCCTAAACTCACTGAAAGGGCCCAAACTCACTGACACAGAACATACTCACTGACACAGAACAAACTCACTGACAGAATATACTCACTGACACAGAACAAACGCACTGACACAGTCCAAACTCACTGACACAGAACATACTCACTGACACAGCCCAAACTCACTGACACAGAACATACTCACTGACACAGAACAAACTCACTGACACAGAACATACTCACTGACACAGAACATACTCACTGACACAGAACATACTCACTGACACAGAACAAACTCACTGACACAGAACAAACTCACTGACACAGAACATACTCACTGACACAGAACATACTCACTGACACAGAACATACTCACTGACACAGAACATACTCACTGACACAGAACAAACTCACTGACACAGAACATACTCACTGACACAGAACATACTCACTGACACAGAACCAACTCACTGACACAGAACATACTCACTGACACAGAACATACTCACTGACACAGGCCAAACTCACTGACTCAGAACATACTCACTGACACAGAACATACTCACTGACACAGAACAAACTCGCTGACACAGCCCAAACTCACTGACACAGAACATACTCACTGACACAGAACAAACTCACTGACACTGGCCAAACTCACTAACACGGCCCAATCGCACTGACGCAGAACAAACTCATGGCACAGCCCAAATTCACTGAGACAGCCCAAACTCAGAGGCATGACCCAGACTCACTGACACAGAACAAAGTTACTGCCACAGCTCAAACTCACTGAGAAAGGCCATAATCACCGACACAGCCCAGACTCACTGAAACTGCCCTTACTCAACGACACAGCCAAGACTCAGCGGCACGGCCCAGACTCAATGACACGGCCCAAACTCACTGACACAGCCCAAACTCACTGGCAGTGGACAGAATCACTGACAGAGCCCAGAATCAGTGGCATGGCCAAGACTCGCTGACATAGAACAAACATACTGGCACAGCTCAAACTCACTGAGAAATCCCATACACACCAACACAGCCCAGACGCAGCGGCATGGCCCACATGCAGCGGCACAGCCCAGACTCACCGACACAGCCCAAACTAACCGACACAGCCCAAACTCACTGCCACAAACCAAATTCACTGAGACAGCCCGAACTCAGCAGCACGGCCCAGACTCAATGACACGGCCCAAACTTACTGACACAGCCCAGACTCAGCGGCATGACCCACACTCACTAACACAGAACAAACTTATTGTCACAGATCAAACTCACTGAGAAAGGACATACTCACCGACACAGCCAAGACTCACCGACAGAGACCAAACTCAACAACACAGCCCAAACTAACCGACACAGGCCATACTCACTGAGACAGCCCAGACTCAGCTGCACAGCCCAGACTCAATGACACGGCCCAAACTCACTGACATGGCCCAGACGCAGCGGCACGGCCCAGACTCAGCTGCACAGCCCAGACTCGTTGATACAGAACAAACTCGCTGAGAAACCCAAAACTCACTGACACAGAACACACTCACTGACACAGCCCAAACTCACTGACACAGAACAAACTCACTGACACAGAACAAACTCACTGACACAGCCCAAACTCACTGACACAGAACATACTCACTGACATAGCCCAAACTCACTGACACAGAACAAACTCACTGACACAGAACAAACTCACTGACACAGAACATACTCACTGACACAGAGCAAACTCACTGACACAGCCCAAACTCACTGACACAGCCCAAACTCACTGACACAGAACAAACTCACTGACACAGAACATACTCACTGACACAGAACAAACACACTGACACAGAACAAACTCACT
This sequence comes from Carcharodon carcharias, assembly GCF_017639515.1. Lineage (NCBI taxonomy): Eukaryota > Metazoa > Chordata > Chondrichthyes > Lamniformes > Lamnidae > Carcharodon > Carcharodon carcharias. The sequence goes on along the minus strand of NC_054468.1, from coordinate 160,848,660 downwards.
GACACAGAACAAACTCACTGACACAGAACATACTCACTGACACAGAACATACTCACTGACACAGCCCAAACTCACTGACACAGCCCAAACTCACTGACACAGCCCAAACTCACTGACACAGAACAAACTCACTGACACAGAACATACCCACTGACACAGAACATACTCACTGACACAGAACAAACTCACTGACACAGAACATACTCACTGACACAGAACATACTCACTGACACAGAACAAACTCACTGACAGAACAAACTCACTGACACAGAACATACTCACTGACACAGGCCAAACTCACTAACACAGCCCAAACTCACTGACACAGAACATACTCACTGACACAGAACAAACTCACTGACACAGCCCAAACTCACTGACACGGCCCAAAATCACTGACACAGCCCAAACTCACTGCCACGGCCCAATCTCACCGACATGGCCCAGAATCACTGACACAGCTCAAACTCTCTGAGAAAGCTCAAACTCATTGACACAACCCAAACTCACTGACACAGCCTAAACTCACTGACACAGACCAAACTCACTGACACAGCCCAAACTCACTGACACAACCCAAACTCACTGACACAGCCCAAACTCAGTGAGACAGCCCAAACTCACTGATACAGCCAAAACTCACTGACACAACCCAAACTCACTGACACAGCCCAAACTCACTGACACAGCCCAAACTCAGTGACACAGCCCAAACTCAGTGACACAGAACAAAATCCCTGAGAAACCCAAAACTCACTGACACCGAACATACTCACTGACACCGAACATACTCACTGACACAGAACATACTCACTGACACAGAACAAACTCACTGACACAGAACATACTCACTGACACAGAACATACTCACTGACACAGAACAAACTCACTGACACAGAACAAACTCACTGACACAGAACATACTCACTGACACAGAACATACTCACTGACACAGAACAAACTCACTGACAGAACAAAATCACTGACACAGAACATACCCACTGACACAGAACATACTCACTGACACAGAACAAACTCACTGACACAGAACATACTCACTGACACAGAACATACTCACTGACACAGAACAAACTCACTGACACAGAACATACTCACTGACACAGAACAAACTCACTGACACAGAACAAGCTCACTGACACAGAACAAACTCACTGACACAGAACAAACTCACTGACACAGAACAAACTCACTGACACAGAACATACTCACTGACACAGAACAAACTCACTGACACAGAACAAACTTACTGACACAGAACATACTCACTGACACAACCCAAACTCAGTGAGACAGCCCAAACTCACTGACACAGCCCAAACTCACTGACACAGCCCAAACTCACTGACACAGCCCAAACTCAGTGACACAGAACAAAATCCCTGAGAAACCCAAAACTCACTGACACCGAACATACTCACTGACACCGAACATACTCACTGACACAGAACATACTCACTGACACAGAACAAACTCACTGACACAGAACATACTCACTGACACAGAACATACTCACTGACACAGAACAAACTCACTGACACAGAACAAACTCACTGACACAGAACATACTCACTGACACAGAACAAACTCACTGACACAGAACATACTCACTGACACAGAACAAACTCACTGACAGAACAAAATCACTGACACAGAACATACTCACTGACACAGAACAAACTCACTGACACAGAACATACTGACACAGAACAAACTCACTGACACAGAACATACTCACTGACACAGAACATACTCACTGACACAGAACAAACTCACTGACACAGAACATACTCACTGACACAGAACATACTCACTGACACAGAACAAACTCACTGACACAGAACAAACTCGCTGAGAAACCCAAAACTCACTGACACAGAACATACTCACTGACACAGAACAAACTCACTGACACAGAACAAACTCACTGACACGGCCCAAACTCAATGACACAGCCCAAACTCACCGACACAACCCAAACTCACTGAGACTTCTCAATCTCACCGACACAACCCAAAGCCAGCGACACATCCGAAACTCACTCACACAGTCCAGACACACTCAAACAGTACAAACTCACTGACACAGTCCAAACTCACAGACACAGACCAAACTCATTGGCACAGCCCAAACAGTTGAGACAGCCCAAAATCACTAACACAACCCAAACCCACTGACACGGCCCAAACTCACTGACACTGCCCAAATTCACTGAGACAGCCCAAACTCACTGAGACTTCCCAAACTCACCGACACAGCCCAAAGCCAGCGACTGATCCGAAACTCGCTGACACAGTCCAGACACACTCAAACAGCACAAACTCACTGACACAGTCCAAACTCACTGGCACAGACCAAACTCATTGGCACAACCCAAACTCACTGGCACAGCCCAAACAGCTGAGACAGCCCAAAATCACTAACACAGCCCAAACTCACTGACATGGCCCAAAATCACTAACACAGCCCAAACTCACTAATGCAGCCCAAACTCACCGACACAGCCCAAACTCACCGACACAGCCCAAACTCACCGACACAGCCCAAACTCACCGGTACAACCCAAACTCATTGACACAGCCCAAACCCACTGACACAGCCAAAACTCTCCGACACTGCCCAAATTCACCAACACAGCTCAAACTCAGCGGCAGAGCCCAGACTCAACGACACAGCCCAAACTAACCGTCACAGACCAAATTCACTGTGACAGCCCAAACTCAGCAGCACGAGCCAGACTCAATGACACGGCCCAAACTCACTGACACAGCCCAAACACAATGACACAGCCCTTACTCACTGGCACTGCCCAGCCTCACTGACACAGCCCACACTCAGCAGCACGAGCCAGACTCAATAACACGGCCCAAACTCACTGACACAGCCCAAACTCACCCAGACAATACAAACACACAGACACAGCCCAAAAGCATCGTCATGGCCAAGACTCACTGACACAGCTCAAGCTCACTGAGAAAGCCCATACTCACCGACACAGCCCAGACTCATCGACACATCCAAGACTCACTGACACATCCAATACTCACCGACACATCCAAGACTCACCGACACATCCAAGACTCACTGACACAGCCCAGACTCACCGACACAGCCCAAACTCACTGACACAACCCAAACTCACTGACACAGCCCAAACTCAGTGAGACAGCCCAAACTCACTGATACAGCCAAAACTCACTGACACAACCCAAACTCACTGACACAGCCCAAACTCACTGACACAGCCCAAACTCACTGACACAGCCCAAACTCAGTGACACAGCCCAAACTCAGTGACACAGAACAAAATCCCTGAGAAACCCAAAACTCACTGACACCGAACATACTCACTGACACCGAACATACTCACTGACACACAACATACTCACTGACACAGAACAAACTCACTGACACAGAACATACTCACTGACACAGAACATACTCACTGACACAGAACAAACTCACTGACACAGAACAAACTCACTGACACAGAACATACTCACTGACACAGAACATACTCACTGACACAGAACAAACTCACTGACACAGAACAAGCTCACTGACACAGAACAAACTCACTGACACAGAACAAACTCACTGACACAGAACAAACTCACTGACACAGAACATACTCACTGACACAGAACAAACTCACTGACACAGAACAAACTTACTGACACAGAACATACTCACTGACACAACCCAAACTCAGTGAGACAGCCCAAACTCACTGATACAGTCAAAACTCACTGACACAACCCAAACTCACTGACACAGCCCAAACTCACTGACACAGCCCAAACTCACTGACACAGCCCAAACTCAGTGACACAGAACAAAATCCCTGAGAAACCCAAAACTCACTGACACCGAACATACTCACTGACACCGAACATACTCACTGACACAGAACATACTCACTGACACAGAACAAACTCACTGACACAGAACATACTCACTGACACAGAACATACTCACTGACACAGAACAAACTCACTGACACAGAACAAACTCACTGACACAGAACATACTCACTGACACAGAACAAACTCACTGACACAGAACATACTCACTGACACAGAACATACTCACTGACACAGAACAAACTCACTGACAGAACAAAATCACTGACACAGAACATACTCACTGACACAGAACAAACTCACTGACACAGAACATACTCACTGACACAGAACATACTCACTGACACAGAACAAACTCACTGACACAGAACATACTCACTGACACAGAACATACTCACTGACACAGAACAAACTCACTGACACAGAACAAACTCGCTGAGAAACCCAAAACTCACTGACACAGAACATACTCACTGACACTGAACAAACTCACTGACACAGAACAAACTCACTGACACGGCCCAAACTCAATGACACAGCCCAAACTCACCGACACAACCCAAACTCACTGAGACTTCTCAATCTCACCGACACAACCCAAAGCCAGCGACACATCCGAAACTCACTCACACAGTCCAGACACACTCAAACAGTACAAACTCACTGACACAGTCCAAACTCACAGACACAGACCAAACTCATTGGCACAGCCCAAACAGTTGAGACAGCCCAAAATCACTAACACAACCCAAACCCACTGACACGGCCCAAACTCACTGACACTGCCCAAATTCACTGAGACAGCCCAAACTCACTGAGACTTCCCAAACTCACCGACACAGCCCAAAGCCAGCGACTGATCCGAAACTCGCTAACACAGTCCAGACACACTCAAACAGCACAAACTCACTGACACAGTCCAAACTCACTGGCACAGACCAAACTCATTGGCACAACCCAAACTCACTGGCACAGCCCAAACAGCTGAGACAGCCCAAAATCACTAACACAGCCCAAACTCACTGACATGGCCCAAAATCACTAACACAGCCCAAACTCACTAATGCAGCCCAAACTCACCGACACAGCCCAAACTCACCGACACAGCCCAAACTCACCGACACAGCCCAAACTCACCGGTACAACCCAAACTCATTGACACAGCCCAAACCCACTGACACAGCCAAAACTCTCCGACACTGCCCAAATTCACCAACACAGCTCAAACTCAGCGGCAGAGCCCAGACTCAACGACACAGCCCAAACTAACCGTCACAGACCAAATTCACTGTGACAGCCCAAACTCAGCAGCACGAGCCAGACTCAATGACACGGCCCAAACTCACTGACACAGCCCAAACACAATGACACAGCCCTTACTCACTGGCACTGCCCAGCCTCACTGACACAGCCCACACTCAGCAGCACGAGCCAGACTCAATAACACGGCCCAAACTCACTGACACAGCCCAAACTCACCCAGACAATACAAACACACAGACACAGCCCAAAAGCATCGTCATGGCCAAGACTCACTGACACAGCTCAAGCTCACTGAGAAAGCCCATACTCACCGACACAGCCCAGACTCATCGACACATCCAAGACTCACTGACACATCCAAGACTCACCGACACATCCAAGACTCACCGACACATCCAAGACTCACTGACACAGCCCAGACTCACCGACACAGCCCAGACTCACCGACACAGCCCAGACTCACCGACACATCCAAGACTCACTGACACAGCCCAGACTCACCGACACAGCCAAGACTCACCGACACATCCAAGACTCAGCGACATGGCCCAGACTCACAGACACAGAATAAACTTACTGCCACAGCTCACACTCACTGAGAAAGGCCATACTCACTGACACAGCCCAGACTCACCAACACAGCCAAGACTCAGCGACATGGCCCAGACTCACAGACACAGAACAAACTTACAGATACAGCTCAAACTCACTGAGAAAGCCCATAATCACCTGCACAGCCCAAACTCACCGACACAACCCAAACTCACCGACACAGCTCAATCTACCTGAAACTGCCCATACTCAGCGACACTGCCCAGACTCAGCGGCGTGGCCCAGACTCAATGACACGGCCCAAACTCACTGACACGGCCCAAACTCACTGAAAAATCCCAAACTCACTGACACAGCCCAAACTCACCGGTACAGCCCAAACTCACTGACACAGCCTAAACTCACTGACACAACCCAAACTCACTGACACAGCCCAAACTCAGTGACACAGCCCAAACTCACTGACACAGCCCAAACTCACTGACACGGAACAAACTCCCTGAGAGACACAAAACTCACTGACACAGAACAAACTCACTGACACAGAACATACTCACTGACACAGAACATACTCACTGACACAGAACAAACTCACTGACACAGAACAAACTCGCTGAGAAACCCAAAACTCACTAACACAGAACATACTCACAGATACAGAACAAACTCACTGACACAGAACAAACTCACTGACACGGCCCAAACTCAATGACACAGCCCAAACTCACCGACACAACTTAAACTCACCGACACAACCCAAACTCACTGAGACTTCTCAATCTCACCGACACAACCCAAAGCCAGCGACACATCCGAAACTCACTCACACAGTCCAGACACACTCAAACAGTACAAACTCACTGACACAGTCCAAACTCACTGAAACAGCCCAAACTCACTGACACAGACCAGACACACTGACACAGCCCAAACTCACTGACACAGCCCAAACTCACTGACACAGCCCAAACGCACTGACACAGCCTAAACTCACTGGCACAACCCAAACAACTGAGACAGCACAAACTCACTAACACAGCCCAAACTCACTGAAACGGCCCAAACGCACTGACATGGCCTAAACCCACTGACACGGCCCAAACTCACTGACAGGGCCTAAACCCACTGACACGGCCCAAACACACTGACACGGCCCAAACTCGCCGACGCAGCCAAAACTCACCGACAGAGCCCCAACTCACCGACACAGCCCAAACTCACCGACACAGCCCCAACTAACCGACACAGCCAAAACTCACTGACACAGCCCAAATTCAACAACACAGCCCAAACACAATGACATGGCCCATACTCACTGGCACAACATTCTCACAAATAAACGCCCAAACTCACCGACACGGCCCAAACTCACCGACACGGACCAAACTCACCGTCACGACCCAAACTCACCGACACGGCCCAAACTCACCGACACGGCCCAAACTCAGCAACGCAGCATAAATCCACTGACACGACCCAAACTCACTGACACAGCCCAAACTCACTGACACGGCCCATACTCACAGGCACAGCACATACTCACTAATCAACCCCCAAACTCATCGACCAAGCCCAAACTCACCTTCATAGCCCAACCTGACCGACACAGCCCAGACACCCTGACTCCGCCCAGCCTCACTGACACCACCCAAGCTCACTGACACGGCCCAAACTCACTGACACTGCCCAAACTCACTGACACTGCCTAAACTCACCGACATGGCCCAAACTCACCGACACAGCACAAACTCACCGACACAGCCCAAACTCACCGACACAGCCGACACTCACTGAGACAGCCCAGATGCAACGACACAGCCCAAACTCACCGACGCAGCCCAAACTCACCGACACAGCCCAAACTCACCGACACAGCCCAAACTCACCGACACAGCCCAAACTCACCGACACAGCCCAAACTCAACGACACAGCACAAACTCACCGACACAGCCCAAACTCAGATACACAGCCCAAACTCACTGACACAGTCCAAACTCACCGACACAGCCCAAACTCACTGAGACTTCCCAATCTCACCGACACAGCCCAAACCCAGTGACACATCTGAAACAGAAAGACACAGACCAGACACACTCAGACAGCACAAACTCACTGACACAGTCCAAACTCACTGAAACAGCCCAAACTCACTGACACAGTCCAAAATCACTGGCACAACACAAACAACAGAGACAGCCCAAACTCACTGACACAGCCCAAACTCACTGAAATGACCCAAACTCACTGACACAGCCCAAACTCACTGAAACGGCACAAACTCACTGACACAGTCCAAACTCACTGACACGGCCTAAACCCACTGACACGGCCCAAACTCAGTGACACAGCCCAAACTCACCGACACAGCACAAACTCACCGACACAGCCCAAACTCACCGACCCAGCCCAAACTCACTGACATGGCCCAAACTCACTGACATGGCCCAAATTCACTGACACGGCCCAGACTCACTGACACGGCCCATACACACTGGCACAGCATATACTCACTAATAAACCCCCAAACTCACTGACAGAGCATAAGCTCAAAGACACAGCGCAACCTCACCAACTCGGCCCCAACTTACTGATCCGGCCCAAACTCATTGACACTGTCCAAACTCACCCACACGTCCCAAACTCACCGACACGGCCCAAACTCACTGACACAGCCCAAACTCACTAACACAGCCGAAACCTGGTGACACAGCTCAAAATCATTGACACAACCCAAATTCACCGGCACAGCCCAAACTCTCCCACACAGCCCAAACTCACTGACACAAATTAAACTCACTGAAACAAACCAAACTCACTGACACAGCCCAAACTCACTGGCACAACACAAACAACTGAGACAGCCCAAAATCACTGACACAACACAAACTCACTGAAATGGCCCAAATTCACTGACACAACCCAAACTCACTGAAACGGCCCAAATTCACTGACACAGCCCAAACTCACTAAAACGGCCCAAACTCACTGACACAGCCCAAACTCACTGAAACGGCCCAAACTCACTGACACAGTCCAAACTCACCGACACAGCCCAAACTCACTGAGACTTCCCAATCTCACCGACACAGCCCAAACCCAGTGACACATCTGAAACAGAAAGACACAGACCAGACACACTCAGACAGCACAAACTCACTGACACAGTCCAAACTCACTGAAACAGCCCAAACTCACTGACACAGCCCAAACTCACTGGCACAACACAAACAACTGAGACAGCCCAAACTCACTGACACAGTCCAAACTCACTGAAAAGGCCCAAACTCACTGACACAGCCCAAACTCACTGAAACGGCACAAACTCACAGACACAGTCCAAACTCACAGACACAGCCTAAACCCACTGACACGTCCCAAACTCACTGACACGGCCCAAACTCCCTGACACGGCCCAAACTCAGTGACACAGCCCAAACTCACCGACACAGCCCAAACTCACCGACACAGCCCAAACTCACCGACCCAGCCCAAACTCACTGACATGGCCCAAACTCACTGACACGGCCCAAACTCACTGACACGGCCCAATCTCACTGACACGGCCCAAACTCACTGACACAGCCCAAACTCACTGGCACAACACAAACAACTGAGACAGCCCAAACTCACTGACACAGCCCAAACTCACTGAATAGGCCCAAACTCACTGACACAGCCCAAACTCACTGAAACGGCACAAACTCACTGACACGGCCTAAACCCACTGACACGGCCCAAACTCACTGACACGGCCCAAACTCCCTGACACGGCCCAAACTCAGTGACACAGCCCAAACTCACCGACACAGCCCAAACTCCGACACAACCCAAACTCACCGACCCAGCCCAAACTCACTGACATGGCCCAAACTCACTGACATGGCCCAAACTCACTGACACGGCCCAAACTCACTGACACGGCCCATACACACTGGCACAGCATATACTCACTAATAAACGCCCAAACTCACTGACAGAGCATAAGCTCAATGACACAGCGCAACCTCACCAACTCGGCCCCAACTTACTGATCCGGCCCAAACTCATTGACACTGTCCAAACTCACCCACACGGCCCAAACTCACCGACACGGCCCAAACTCACTGACTCAGCCCAAACTCACTGACACAGCCCAAACTCACCGACACGGCCCCAACTCACCGACATGGCCCAAACTCACTGACACGGTCCAAACTCACTGACATGGCCCAAACTCACTGACACGGCCCAAACTCCCTGACACAGCCCAAACTCACCGACGCAGCCCAAACACACCGACACAGCCCAAACTCACCGACACAGCACAAACTCACTGAGACTTCCCAATCTCACCGACACAGCCCAAACCCAGTGACACATCTGAAACAGAAAGACACAGACCAGACACACTCAGACAGCACAAACTCACTGACACAGTCCAAACTCACTGAAACAGCCCAAACTCACTGACACAGACCAGACACACTGACACAGCCCAAACTCACTGACACAGCCCAAACGCACTGACACAGCCTAAACTCACTGGCACAACCCAAACAACTGAGACAGCACAAACTCACTAACACAGCCCAAACTCACTGAAACGGCCCAAACGCACTGACACGGCCTAAACCCACTGACACGGCCCAAACTCACTGACAGGGCCTAAACCCACTGACACGGCCCAAACTCACTGACACGGCCCAAACTCGCCGACGCAGCCAAAACTCACCGACAGAGCCCCAACTCACCGACACAGCCCAAACTCACCGACACAGCCCAAATTCAACAACACAGCACAAACACAATGACATGGCCCATACTCACTGGCACAACATTCTCACAAATAAACCCCCAAACTCACCGACACGGCCCAAACTCACCGACACGGACCAAACTCACCGTCACGACCCAAACTCACCGACACGGCCCAAACTCACCGACACGGCCCAAACTCAGCAACGCAGCATAAATCCACTGACACGACCCAAACTCACTGACACAGCCCAAACTCACTGACACGGCCCATACTCACAGGCACAGCACATACTCACTAATAAACCCCCAAACTCATCGACCAAGCCCAAACTCACCTTCATAGCCCAACCTGACCGACACAGCCCAGACACCCTGACTCCGCCCAGCCTCACTGACCCCACCCAAGCTCACTGACACGGCCCAAACTCACTGACACTGCCCAAACTCACTGACACTGCCTAAACTCACCGACATGGCCCAAACTCACCGACACAGCACAAACTCACCGACACAGCCCAAACTCACCGACACAGCCGACACTCACTGAGACAGCCCAGATGCACCGACACAGCCCAAACTCACCGACACAGCCCAAACTCACCGACACAGCCCAAACTCAACGACACAGCACAAACTCACCGACACAGCCGAAACTCAGATACACAGCCCAAACTCACTGACACAGTCCAAACTCACCGACACAGCCCAAACTCACTGAGACTTCCCAATCTCACCGACACAGCCCAAACCCAGTGACACATCTGAAACAGAAAGACACAGACCAGACACACTCAGACAGCACAAACTCACTGACACAGTCCAAACTCACTGAAACAGCCCAAACTCACTGACACAGTCCAAACTCACTGGCACAACACAAACAACAGAGACAGCCCAAACTCACTGACACAGCCCAAACTCACTGAAATGACCCAAACTCACTGACACAGCCCAAACTCACTGAAACGGCACAAACTCACTGACACAGTCCAAACTCACTGACACGGCCTAAACCCACTGACACGGCCCAAACTCACTGACACGGCCCAAACTCACTGACACGGCCCAAACTCAGTGACACAGCCCAAACTCACCGACACAGCACAAACTCACCGACACAGCCCAAACTCATCGACCCAGCCCAAACTCACTGACATGGCCCAAACTCACTGACATGGCCCAAACTCACTGACACGGCCCAAATTAACTGACACGGCCCATACACACTGGCACAGCATATACTCACTAATAAACCCCCAAACTCACTGACAGAGCATAAGCTCAAAGACACAGCGCAACGTCACCAACTCGGCCCCAACTTACTGATCCGGCCCAAACTCATTGACACTGTCCAAACTCACCCACACGGCCCAAACTCACCGACATGGCCCAAACTCACTGACACAGCCCAAACTCGCTAACACAGCCGAAACCTGGTGACACAGCTCAAAATCATTGACACAACCCAAATTCACCGGCACAGCCCAAACTCTCCCACACAGCCCAAACTCACTGACACAAATTAAACTCACTGAAACAGCCCAAACTCACTGACACAGCCCAAACTCACTGGCACAACACAAACAACTGAGACAGCCCAAAATCACTGACACAACCCAAACTCACTGAAACGGCCCAAATTCACTGACACAGCCCAAACTCACTAAAACGGCCCAAACTCACTGACACAGCCCAAACTCACTGAAACGGCCCAAACTCACTGACACAGTCCAAACTCACCGACACAGCCCAAACTCACTGAGACTTCCCAATCTCACCGACACAGCCCAAACCCAGTGACACATCTGAAACAGAAAGACACAGACCAGACACACTCAGACAGCACAAACTCACTGACACAGTCCAAACTCACTGAAACAGCCCAAACTCACTGACACAGCCCAAACTCACTGGCACAACACAAACAACTGAGACAGCCCAAACTCACTGACGCAGCCCAAACTCACTGAAAAGGCCCAAACTCACTGACACAGCCAAAACTCACTAAAACGGCACAAACTCACTGACACAGTCCAAACTCACTGACACAGCCCAAACTCACCGACACAGCCCAAACTCACCGACACGGCCCCAACTCACCGACACGGCCCCAACTCACCGACACGGCCCCAACTCACCGACACGGCCCCAACTCACTGACACAGCCCAAACTCACCGATACAGCCCAAACTCACTGACAAAGCCCAAACACAATGACATGGTCCATACTCACTGGCACAACATTCTCACTAATAAACCCCCAAACTCACCGAAACGGCCCAAACTTACCGACAACGGACCAAACTCACCGACACGGCCCAAACTCACCGACACGGTCCAAACTCACCAACACAGCATAAACCCACTGACACGGCCCAAACTCACTAACACAGCCCAAACTCACTGACACGGCCCATACTCACAGGCACAGCACATACTCACTAATAAACCCCCAAACTCATCGACAAAGCCAAACTCACCTTCATAGCCCAACCTGACCGACACAGCCCAGACACACTGACTCCGCCCAAACTCGCTGACAATGCCCAAACTCACTGACACAGCCCAAACTCACCGACACAGCCCAAGCTCACCGACACAGTCCAAACTCACCGACACTGTCCAAACTCACCGACACAGCCCAAACTCACTGACACTGCCCAAACTCACCGACACTGCCCAAGCTCACCGACACAGCCCAAACTCACCGACACAGCCCAAACTCACCTGCATAGCCCAAACTCACCGACACAGCCCAAAATCACCGACACAGTCCAAACTCACCTGCATAGCCCAAACTCACCGACACAGCCCAAACTCACCAACACAGCCCAAACTCACCGACACGGCCCAGACTGACCGGCACAGCACAATCTCACTCAGAAACCCCAAACTCACTGGCACAGCCCAAATGCACTGACACCGCCCAAGCTCAACGACACAGCCCAAACTCGTTGTCACAGCCCAAAGTTACTGAGGCCACCCAATCTCACTTTTGCAGCCCACACCCACTAACACATCCAAAACTCACCAACACTGTGCAGTCTCACCAACACAACACAGACTCACAGGCACAGCACAGGCTCACCGGCACAGCCCAGACTCAACGGCACAACCCAGACTCACAGGAACAGCCCAGACTTCCCGACAAGGCCCAAACGCACCGACACGGCCCAAGTAAACTGACATGACCCTAACTCACTGACACAGCCCAAACTCACTAACACAGCCGAAACCCGGTGACACAGCACAAAATCATTGACGCAGCCCAAACTCACTGACACAGCCCAAATTCAACTACATAGCTCAAACTCACCTACGTAGCCCAAACTCACCGACGCAGTCCGGACTGACTGGCACAGCACAAACTCAGTCAGAAACCACAAACTCACCGACACGGCCCAGACTCAGAAACACGGCCCAAACAAACTGACCCGACGCTAACTCACTGACACAGCCCAAACTCACTAACACAGCCGAAACCCGGTGACACAGCTCAAAATCATTGACACAGCCCAAATTCACCGGCACAGCCCAAACTCTCCGACACAGCCCAAACTCACTGACACAGCCCAAACTCACCAGCGCAGCCCAAACGCAGTGCCACAGCCGAAATTCCCTGAAACTGACCAAATTCAGCAATACAGCGCAAACTCAGCAGCACAGCCCAGACTCAATGACACGGCCCAGACTCACTGACACGGCCCTAACTCACCGACACAGCCCGGACTCAGCAGCATGGCCCAGAATCACTGGCACAGAACAAACTCACTGAGAAAGCTCAAACTCACTGACACAAATTAAACTCACCGACACAGCCCAAACTCACTGAGACTTCCCAATCTCACCGACACAGCCCAAACCCAGTGACACATCTGAAACAAAAAGACGCAGAGCAGACACACTCAGACAGCACAAACTCACTGACACAGCCCAAACTCACTGACACAGCCCAAACTCACCGACACAGCCCAAACTCACCGACACGGCCCAAACACACTGACACGGCCCAAACTCACTGACATGGCCCAAACTCACTGACAAGACCCAAAATCACTAACACGGTCCAAACTCATCGACTCAGCCCAAACTCACTGACATGGCCCATTCACACTGGCACAGCACATACTCACTAATAAACCCTCAAACTCACTGACAGAGCATAAGCTCACTGACACAGCACAACCTCACCAACTCGGCCCCAACTTACTGATCCGGCCCAAACTCATTGACACTGCCCAAACTCACCCACACGGCCCAAACTCACCGACACAGACCAAACTCAATGACACAGCCCAAATTCACCGACACGGCCCCAACTCACCGACACGGCCCCAACTCACCGACACGGCCTCAACTCACTGACACGGCCCAAACTCACTGACACGGCCCACACTCCCTGACACAGCCCAAACTCACCGACACAGCCCAAAATCACCGACAAAGCCCAAACACAATGACATGGCCCATACTCACTGGCACAACCTTCTCACTAATAAACCCCCAAACTCACCGACACGGCCCAAACTCACCAACAACAGACCAAACTCACCGACATGGACCAAACTCACCGACACGGCCCAAACTCACTGACACGGCCCATACTCACAGGCACAGCACATACTCACTAATAAACCCCCAAACTCATCGACAAAGCCCAAACTCACCTTCATAGCCCAACCTGACCGACACAGCCCAGACACACTGACTCCGCCCAAACTCACTGACACTGCCCAAACTCACCGACACTGCCCAAACTCACCGACACTGCCCAAACTCACCGACACAGCCCAAACTCACCAACACAGCCCAAACTCACCGACACAGCCCAGACTGACCGGCACAGCACAATCTCACTCAGAAACCCCAAACTCACTGGCACAGCCCAAATGCACTGACACCGCCCAAGCTCAGTGACACAGCCCAAACTCATTGGCACAACCCAAAGTTACTGAGGCCACCCAATCTCACTTTTGCAGCCCACACCCACTAACACATCCAAAACTCACCAACACTGTGCAGTCTCACCAACACAACACAGACTCACAGGCACAGCACAGACTCACCGGCACAGCCCAGACTCAACGGCACAACCCAGACTCACAGGAACAGCCCAGACTTCCCGACAAGGCCCAAACGCACCGACACGGCCCAAATAAACTGACATGACCCTAACTCACTGACACAGCCCAAACTCACTAACACAGCCGAAACCCGGTGACACAGCACAAAATCACTGACACAGCCCAAATTCAACTACATAGCTCAAACTCACCTACGTAGCCCAAACTCACCGACGCAGTCCGGACTGACTGGCACAGCACAAACTCACTCAGAAACCACAAACTCACCGACACGGCCCAGACTCAGAAACACGGCCCAAACAAACTGACACGACGCTAACTCACTGACACAGCCCAAACTCACTGACACAGCCCAAACTCACCAGCACAGCCCAAACGCAGTGCCACAGCCGAAACTCCCTGAAACTGCCCAAATTCACCAATACAGCGCAAACTCAGCGGCACAGCCCAGACTCAGCAGCATGGCCCAGAATCACTGGCACATAACAAACTCACTGAGAAAGCTCAAACTCAATGACACAAATTAAACTCACCGACACAGCCCAAACTCACTGAGACTTCCCAATCACACCGACACAGCCCAAACCCAGTGACACATCTGAAACAGAAAGACGCAGACCAGACACACTCAGACAGCACAAACTCACTGACACAGCTCAAACTCACTGAAACGGCCCAAACTCACTGACACAGCCCAAACTCACCGACACAGCCCAAACTCACCGACACAGCCCAAACTCACCGACACAGCCCAAACTCATCGACACAGCCCAAACTCACCGACACGGCCCAAACTCACTGACACGGCCCAAACTCACTGACATGGCTCCTACACACTGGCACAGCACATACTCACTAATAAACCCTCAAACTCACTGACAGAGCATAAGCTCACTAACACAGCGCAACCTCACCAACTCGGGCCCAACTTACTGATCCGGCCCAAACTCACTGACACAGCCCAAACTCACCGACACAGCCCAAACTCACTGACACAGCCCAAACTCACCGACACAGCCCAAACTCACCGACACAGCCCCAACTCACCAACACGGCCCCAACTCACCGACACGGCCCCAACTCACCGACACGGCCCCAACTCACTGACACAGCTCAAACTCACCGATACAGCCCAAACTCACTGACAAAGCCCAAACACAATGACATGGTCCATACTCACTGGCACAACATTCTCACTAATAAACCCCCAAACTCACCGAAATGGCCCAAACTCACCGACAACGGACCAAACTCACCGACACGGCCCAAACTCACCGACACGGTCCAAACTCACCAACACAGCATAAACCCACTGACACGGCCCAAACTCACTAACACAGCCCAAACTCACTGACACGGCCCATACTCACAGGCACAGCACATACTCACTAATAAACCACCAAACTCATCGACAAAGCCAAACTCACCTTTATAGCCCAACCTGACCGACACAGCCCAGACACACTGACTCCGCCCAAACTCGCTGACAATGCCCAAACTCACTGACACAGCCCAAACTCACCGACACAGCCCAAGCTCACCGACACAGTCCAAACTCACCAACACTGTCCAAACTCACCGACACAGCCCAAACTCACTGACACTGCCCAAACTCACCGACACTGCCCAAACTCACCGACACAGCCCAAACTCACCGACACAGCCCAAACTCACCTGCATAGCCCAAACTCACCGACACAGCCCAAAATCACCGACACAGCCCAAAATCACCGACACAGTCCAAACTCACCTGCATAGCCCAAACTCACCGACACAGCCCAAACTCACCAACACAGCCAAACTCACCGACACGGCCCAGACTGACCGGCACAGCACAATCTCACTCAGAAACCCCAAACTCACTGGCACAGCCCAAATGCACTGACACCGCCCAAGCTCAACGACACAGCCCAAACTTGTTGTCACAGCCCAAAGTTACTGAGGCCACCCAATCTCACTTTTGCAGCCCACACCCACTAACACATCCGAAACTCACCAACACTGTGCAGTCTCACCAACACAACACAGACTCACAGGCACAGCACAGGCTCACCGGCACAGCCCAGACTCAACGGCACAACCCAGACTCACAGGAACAGCCCAGATTTCCCGACAAGGCCCAAACGCACCGACACGGCCCAAGTAAACTGACATGACCCTAACTCACTGACACAGCCCAAACTCACTAACACAGCCGAAACCCGGTGACACAGCACAAAATCATTGACACAGCCCAAACTCACTGACACAGCCCAAATTCAACTACATAGCTCAAACTCACCTACGTAGCCCAAACTCACCGACGCAGTCCGGACTGACTGGCACAGCACAAACTCACTCAGAAACCACAAACTCACCGACACGGCCCAGACTCAGAAACACGGCCCAAACAAACTGACACGACGCTAACTCACTGACACAGCCCAAACTCACTGACACAGCCCAAACTCACCAGCACAGCCCAAACGCAGTGCCACAGCCGAAACTCCCTGAAACTGCCCAAATTCACCAATACAGCGCAAACTCAGCGGCACAGCCCAGACTCAATGACACGGCCCAAACTCACTGACACGGCCCAAACTCACCGACACAGCCCAGACTCAGCAGCATGGCCCAGAATCACTGGCACATAACAAACTCACTGAGAAAGCTCAAACTCAATGACACAAATTAAACTCACCGACACAGCCCAAACTCACTGAGACTTCCCAATCACACCGACACAGCCCAAACCCAGTGACACATCTGAAACAGAAAGACGCAGACCAGACACACTCAGACAGCACAAACTCACTGACACAGCTCAAACTCACTGAAACGGCCCAAACTCACTGACACAGCCCAAACTCACCGACACAGCCCAAACTCACCGACACAGCCCAAACTCACCGACACAGCCCAAACTCATCGACACGGCCCAAACTCACCGACACGGCCCAAACTCACTGACACGGCCCAAACTCACTGACACGACCCAAAATCACTAACACGGTCCAAACTCATCGACTCAGCCCAAACTCACTGACATGGCTCCTACACACTGGCACAGCACATACTCACTAATAAACCCTCAAACTCACTGACAGAGCATAAGCTCACTAACACAGCGCAACCTCACCAACTCGGGCCCAACTTACTGATCCGGCCCAAACTCACTGACACAGCCCAAACTCACCGACACAGCCCAAACTCACTGACACAGCCCAAACTCACCGACACAGCCCCAACTCACCGACACAGCCCCAACTCACCGACACGGCCCCAACTCACCGACACGGCCCCAACTCACCGACACGGCCCCAACTCACTGACACAGCTCAAACTCACTGATGCAGCCCAAACTCACTAACACAGCCGAAACCCGGTGACACAGCTCAAAATCATTGACACAGCCCAAATTCACCGGCACAGCCCAAACTCTCCGACAAAGCCCAAACTCACT